>NW_027466222.1:655000-932500 GCF_046127955.1 Nelusetta ayraudi
AACTTTACTTATACTATTTAACACTCAACCCCATAGTATGGTACTGTAAGTGCATTAACAACTGAAATGAGCGATGACAGGTGATAAATGGATGAAAGAGAGAATCCTGACCCCCCCTGTCCCCATATCAGCATAAATCAGCTCAGGCACCTTTAAACCAACCCAGAAATAAAGGTGAATGTGTTTTGAGTTTGTTTGGGCAGAGAAAGTCTGACGTGTTCATCATGTTTCATGATAGTTGTAGCCCGTGAGTGCATCTCTCTGCTGAGGATGTGGGGGTTAAGTGGTGTCAGCAGACGTCAGAGAGGAAGGAGGGAGTCCAACACGCTGACAGCTGCTACCAGTGATTAGACCGTGCAGTGATGCAGGGGAGGCATCAAAGCTCTTTAGGAGGAATCCCCAACACAAGAAGGACACACACAGACAGAGAGAGAGAAAGAGAAGCACACCCACACATGACAAACAGAAATAGAAAGACTTGGACACACTGAACTCTGAACTTCCTGCTTTCTTGAGTGCAGGTCTGACAGTTGATTGGCTGAGAGAGCCATCTGTTATTCTCAAACGCATCAACCACCAATGGATTAACGCGCACACACACACACACATCCTGGTTGTGGAAGTCACTGGATCTCCTTACTAATCTCTCACACTAATGGCTGCTTTATTGCTATCATCCAGACAGCTGAGCTGCCTTCCTTTGAGCATTGTTTTACTACTTCACTGTTGAATACATTTCACATTAAAAAAAAATAAAAACCCATCTGATCTTCTTTGTCTTTTTTAAAATAAATTGTTTAACTTGTTTGATTGAGTGGACATCAGCGAGTCACCTTTAGTTTGTTGACCAGTGTGGCACAGTGTGACCTCCACCAGGAAGGATCGACAGAAAGGTTGCAACCTCTCTCTCTCTCCCTCTCTCTCTCTCTCTCACACACACACACACACAAGAAACAAGCAGAGGGACTCTGGATTACCGTAATCCAGGGGCAGAGGGGTATTTTTAGGACGCCAGTATGAGACAGACTGGATCCAACTGTCAAGGAAAGTGACCACTTGTACTGTCTCAGAACAGGTGAGCTGTGTTGGCTGTCCAGTGCAGTTCTCCTGTCCTTGCCATCCAGCTGCACTCCCAGGTATCTCGAGGAAAGGCTCCAAAATACCTGCTATAGACTGTGTGGACACAACTTGACTTTATATAGCTGAAGTATTGGGTTTGTAGTCTTCACATCAAACAGAAGAAAACAGACTGCAAGACGGTTGCTCAAATTTCACGTTGATTCAGATTTAGAGAATTACACGTTATTCTTTTATTATAATTAGTATTGTATGTCATGGTCACGTGAGGGACTACATATATAGGCATATTAGTGTTAAGTGCGAAATCAAAAGTTCATCCATGTGTCGTCCTGTAGTTAATTCTAAATAAGCGCGTTAAATCGGGACTATTTCGTTTGTGCGTAGTGTTATTTCCATGACTCGGTTCCGGCTAAACCAATAAGATGGCCGCTTGGTGTCACGAGCATCCAATCCAATCTGCGAGCAGTAGGAGGAAAGAAACACGTGTGAACGACGAGGTCGATGGCTCGGGTTGCAGGGTAAGAGAGTCACGAACCTGAACTCACACTGTGTTTTATTGCGGCCGAGAAAGGTCTCAGTAATAATATAATAATATATAAAAACCAACACTTGAACGGGCATAGTTAAAGTGGTGCAGCACCACCAGGGGGCAGGCTACACACTCTGACTTTATTTATTTATTTATTTATTTATTTATTTATTTATTTATTTATAAACCAACTAAACTAGTTCATAATTGGTGCAACGCTGTGTTGACTGTGAAAGACTGCCGGACTCTGCCCCCTAGTGGGGAAATTGTTGATGCATTTCAAAGTCTGAGTTGTCGCATAATATGACCACGTTATCTTTGTGTTTATAAAGAAAATGCAGGACCATATTTGTTGCATGAAGATTGTACGGTTTACTGTCAACATATATTATTCAAATTGAAATTATGCGTTGGACAATTATTATAAAGCATCTTTCTGTAATATGAGGAAACCACCAGCAGAGGTCCTCCATGTCTGCAGAAATGAGAACTGGCCACCTTGAAACCCTCAGTCTAAGCACTCAGGTGGTTAATACCTGTAAAAAAAGAAGAAGAAAAAAAAAAGAATATCAGGTAAATATTCTGAATAAAACCACTTCTGAATATCTTGCCAATATGTCCTTGCCTATAATAGCTGGGTTTGAACGGCCCCTTCCTGCCGACGCCCAGGTACTTGGCCTGCTCATCGGTCAGCTCCGTGAGGTGAGCGTCAAATGTGGGCAGGTGAAGACTGGCCACAAACTCATCTAAAATCACACAGAAATAATGTGAGTCTCACTGGCGGATCCCAGAGTGGCTGTCATCGCCTGATTGGTGGGATCCAGGGACTTGCCTATTTTCTTTGGCAGCAGGTAGACGTCCTGTTTGTATCGTCCCTCCGGAGCGCTGTACAGCTCTATCAGAGCCAGGGCCTGCGTGGACAAGTCTCTCTTATCTTAACACAGATGACACTCGACAGGTTTTTTTTTTGTTTTTTTTTTAAAGATTATACTTGTACATAAATACAGTATAAGGTCAAGTCATCACCTGAGTTGTGGTGGTGATGGAGAGGACCAGTGAAGGCACCGTGGAGCAGCTCAGATTAAGCAAACGACCCTGAGACAACATATTGACAAAAAACTACAGTGACAATGTGGAAAAACCCCTGAACATCCTCATGTTCAATAGAAGATCTTTTTCTCATTTTACTGAATTATGTCTTTTTAAAAATGATTTTGTCTACATGATGTGATGATGTGTACTGTGCCAGATGTGTCATCACCTCGGCCAGTAGTACGACCCTCTTGCCATCGGGCCAAATGATATGATCCACGTGAGGCCTCACACGCTCCCACCTCAGCTCCGGGGTCTTCAGACTGGCCTGAGAATCACAGGCAAATCATTGACACTTTCACATACACACACACACACACACACACACACACACACACACACACACACACACACACACACGCACACGCACAGGTTGTCTTACCAACTCTATCTCTGTGCTGGAGTGGCCCATGTTGCAGATAACGCAGCCGTTCTTCAGTTTGTCCAGATGTTCTCTTCCAACTACGTTTTTGTTGCCTGGAGAACAGACCAGAATTTAGCCTGTTGCCTGTGTTGTGTTGCTATTTTTCATAAGAACAGAGCAGCTCTGTGCAGTTACCTGTGCAGGTGATGACCATGTCTGCGTGTCTGACCCCCTCACTCAGTTTGATCACTCTAAAGCCGTCCATGCTGAAAGAGAGCGTGGGGAAGAGTTTCATTAGCAGTCTCCTGCGAGGTCTTTGTGCAGCTTCTTGCAACATGCGGGAGAGAAACACATCTGTGCATCACATCTGTGCAACAAGACATACCAGGCCTGAAGGGCACAAATGGGATCCACCTCTGTGACGTATATGACAGCGCCCAGTGCTTTCAGTGCGGCGCAGCAGCCTTTGCCCACCTATTGGGTTGAAAGATGAAAGCGGTCAGAGGAGCTCAGATGTTCTGGGGAGATTCATCGTCTCACTGACCTCGCCATAACCGCACACCACCACCTGTTTCCCTCCAAACATGATGTCGGTGGTTCTCTTCAGCCTGAAACACAGTCCCAGTACAGTGAGGCTGGTTGCACTGTCATGTTTTCACCCCACCAGTATGTGTACGCTCCACTACCCGTCCAATATGGACTCCTTGCAGCAGTAGAGGTTGTCAAACTTCTGCTTGGTCACCGAGTCGTTGACGTTCATGGCAGGGACGCACAGCTTGCCGGCCTTTGACAGCTGGTGCAGCCTGAAACACCAAGGTGAAGGACTGTAGAGACGTCTGTGGAGTGAAGCTTGAGTTGTCTTTGTGTGTGTGTGAGAATCACCGAAAGATGCCTGTGACGCTCTCCTCCACGATGCCTCTCAGCCGCTTGAACAAGCTGGGATAACTCTTGTGGATCCAGTGGGTCAGGTCGCCGCCATCATCCAAGATCTGACAGGGAGTCAAGTTAACACTCAGCTGATGCAATCTCAGTTGGTCTCGGGCTTGAAGATATTAAAGGACGTGTTACTGAAGCTGTCGGAGGCACAGATCACTACAGTGAGTGAAGCCAAGCCTGGTTCAGTCTGATCTATTTAAACTATGCTGCTATTTGGAAATATGCACCTTAGATTGATGTTTTTAATGCATCTTCAATCAGCACAGCTGTCTTGGAGTGAAGGCGGGGTTACACCTTAGTAAAGACATGGGCAAACTAGGGCCTGGGGGCCATATGCCGCCCATTAAGCTTTTTAATCCGGCCCACCGAACTTGAAGAAACTATATTAAAAGTAAATAAGGCATAAAAAAAGCAGTATTTCATCCATTTCTTCAGTGTTTTAAGAGTTTTGTGTTAGCACTTTTGTTTATTTTCAATTGACATCAAAGCTACATGTTTTCTACATATCCCATAATATATTTTTCCCTCCGATGAGGTGGCTCACTAAACACCCCGTCCATCTGCTCCTGCTCCGGCTCCTCTGTCAAATTTTAGAACCTACTTTGGCCCACCAATCAAAAACTTTGCGAACCCCTGGTGTAACCTCTGAACGAGTTCATGGACTGACTCCCTTTGACCAACGCATTGGCGGCGATCAACGCACCATGTTGGGCTGCCACACGTCTGCACCCACACAACGGCCGATGCACCACCAGAAGTCGTCCTCCGACTCTCCTCTCCACGCAAACACTGCAGTGCCTGAGGGGACACAGCAGGGGGCGACAGTTAAAAGCAGAGTGGAGCAGAAGGAGCGGATGAGTCGGGTGGTCGCTACCTCTCTCTGCCAGAGCAGCGGCCACAGCGTTCTGGGTGGAGAAGATGTTGCAGGCAGCCCAGCGACACCGAGCTCCCAGCGCTGACAGCGTCTCAATCAGCACCTGCAGCACACAAACAAGCATGTTACCCCTATTCACCTTATGTAGTAATTGATATGATTGATTTGCAGAGGTGTGTCTGTCTGACTGACCGCCGTCTGTGCGGTGATGTGTGTGCAGCCAATCACTTTGGCGCCAGCCAGCGGTTTCTCCTCCGCTGCTTTCTTCCTCAGGGCCATCAGAGCCGGCATCTCTTCACACCACAGGAAGACACTTTTTCACACATTACTTTACTCATCTATGAGGTGGATCATACCTCTTTTGCAGTAAGTCCTATTGCGGGTATAGAGGAGACAGTTCTGTGTGGATTCAACTTTGTCAAATCTTTACCTTGCTCAGCAATTTCAATTTCCTTGCGGCCAAACTCTGCCTTTGTGATGTCTTTGACGCAGAAGTCGGAGGAGCCCTTGGAGGTCTTCTGCTGCTTCTCTCTGGGTGAAGACCCATCATCCGAGCTTTCGCTGAACACTACAACGCAACAAATGGAACCTTTGTTTTCAAAGAATCAGCACGTAGAGTCTTAAGGCAAGACAGAGACAGCTGATTGGTTGGAAACGTGATTTATAACTCGGCTCTTGTTGTTGCAAGAATTAGCCACTAGGGTAGGATTTTTCTGAAGCTTTGAAGTCTGTATAAACGTCGGCAGTTATTGGCACGTTTGAGAAAGGCTTGCAGAGCGGATTAGGACCAAATGAAGGAGATTTAATTCTGCAGAAGAATTTTCCTCGTAATTAATGTTCCGTTGGAGGAGACTAGCCGAGCCTAATCCGCAGGCCCGCAGTTCTGCTGCTGCCGGGATCTGAACCGGCACAGTTTGCGCCACAAAGACGTGATTAGAATGAGGTCTGCGTGCGTGTCCCCATCTGTGTTTTGGGCTTCACTTACCTGAGCTGTTGCTGTCAGTAGACGACTGAGAGACTGAGCGGGACAGCGAACGGCGGCCGCTCTTGGTGGGATGTTTGTTGAATTCCTGCTTCTGATCACTGAACTGAATTTGCTTTAGCAGACAGAACAAAAGAGAGAGAAGCACAGAGAGAGTTTGTCAGCTGCTGCTTCCATCCGAAGGGGTCCAAATCAACTCAGAAAGAAATCAACGCAGAAATCATGTGGCGCACGAGGAGAATTTCATGTAAACTTGAAGCTCTCTGCTCAGCCCGCCGCTGCCACTCATCTCTCCTCCTTCTCCTGCCACGTCTCCAACTCTGAAGCCGCCTCACCATCCGCTGTGGCAGCTCCAAGGTTGTGTTGCCGCCACAGGAATCCTGCTTGGCCATATCTGCTCCCTGGCTGCTGGCCTGACTGTGTCTGAGCCTCTGGCCAGCTACGAAATACCAGAATCACAGAAGCAAAAAGCTAATCGGATGGCTTATTCTCTCCTTCTCCAGCATCCTGCATTTATTAGAAATTGGACTTTTGTCCATGAGAGGAGACGCATGCCCACACCCACCAGCGCAGTCACGCCTCAGTGGTGACCTATTGGCTTGGGAGAGTGAGAAGCTTGCAGGAAGCAGATATTACTGTGCAAATGCTCGAGGATTTCGTCTAAAGAGATTTGATTTAAATGCATTTGACACAATTTTCTTTAACAGGAAATAGGATGGAGACAAACAAAGCAGTGAATGTTTGAGAGTGAATTGAATTTTTGAGTTTTTCAGATACATTGAGAAATTAAAGAGGCAACGTTTTCGTGCCTGGTGGCGCCTTCAACCCAGCGCGGTGTGATATTTAACTTTCCTCTCGGAGGTCAGTTCCTAATCTTTAACACAAATGGTCATTAAGCCTGGACTGGAGCTACTGCAAAGGTCATAAATCTTCACGTTCTTCACAGAGTCAATAACTTATAGTAAAAAAAAATCCTGAAAACATTCATTTGTAAGGGTTAAACTTCAACCTTGCGGTGCAGTCTGCTGGACTCTGCCTGCTGGACTCTGCCTGCTGAAAGACGACCTACGAAACTTTTACTGTGAGAATGTGAACGACAGCCCCAAACGAGAGCAGCGATACCTTGATGTAGATCGTTTCAACTGTATCCTCGTCCTTGGCTTTACTCATGTCCACTAGTTTGTACACTTTCTTCATGCTGGCTCACACACTGTTCCACAGTTGCTTTTCGTTTTAGTTTTGTAGAGTTGTGACTTGAAGCTATTAATGTCCGAGTTCACAGACTTAGGCCACACCCTCAACAAAGCAGGTCCAGGTGACAGGTGGCGAGAACAGTGAGTGTCTTTGTGGCGTTCAGAGAGGAGAGCGCAGAGGATTTTCATACGGCAGAACAGGTTGGAGACAGAAAAGAAGACAGGGTGCTGTTAAAGAAAGAGCAGCGGGGTTAAGTGTTACCTGAGGCCACAGGGAGGCAGACTGTTAAGTGCACTCTGCTCCCGGGCTGCACATTAAGTAGACGGTATGGAGGAGAACATACATGGGCACACTTTCATGAGAACGAGAAGAGAAAGAGAAAGACAGCTGAAAATATTTTACCATGAAAGTCTGTTCAACCCATACAGCCTGTAATCACAAGTGACCTTGGAGTGACCTTGGTTTTATGGAAAATTAAAAACTGGTCCATGTCTCCAGAGAAGACTTGCATTTGGCTTTTAAAAGTGAGATTAAAGTCAGAGCGCTCGGGTTCAAAACGTCTCCACAGAGGAGGAACAAAGTGCAAAACAAATGTAACAAGGATTCAAAAAACACCGACAGCAAGCTGGGCTGCCTTGCTGGAGATGTAAGAGTGACTTAGAATTGAAGTTCTCTGTTCTGTTAAGCTCACTTGTGCAACTGTTTTGCAACTAGCATGCAACTGCTTTACAGCAGGGCGCAGTAACAGACATAGAGTCAGCAATACCCGGACAAAGTCTCTTTGACATTGAAGTTCAAATGAAGAAGAAACGGGAAAGAAGAAAGTAATTCCATCCATTTTGCAGCATCTGAAGTTGTGGTTATGCGCAGCAGGGTAATCTGATTTCTTCTTAACAAAACACATTAAGGACTTTTAACTAAAGTCGTGTATCTTTAGTGCCATAGAGGGACTTTGAGTAATGTATTTACAATAAAATAATAGAAATTAGTCTGAAGAATGTGCTTCCCCCTCAGGTTTCGTCGACCAACTCAATGACCCACAATAAGTGTGCTGCGTGTGCTGGTCAAATATTCAAAGACCTCAGTGTTCCTTCCTTCAAATCATTAACGTCTCACTCAGCTTCTGAACATTCACGCTTCCTCTGTCGCACACACACAGACGTACACATCAACGCGCCACGTTTGCATCCCAACTCACCATGTCAGTCCTCTGGGCCTCAGCCACCGGCTCCTGGTCCTGGCTGTGGGGCGCGCCCCTGCGGCTCTCGGCTGCCCTCAGCATCTGCAGCAGGTCGGGGCTGCGATCGCTGCCTCCTCCCCCCTCAGCGTCAGCAGAGTTTTCCCCGTCGTCCCGCCGTGGTCCGGGATGCCCAGCAGGTAGCGGCAGCTTCTCCCAGTCGCCTCCTGTCAGCTCCTGCTCTTCAGTCATGACTGGGCCAGGAAGGCCACGAATGAGCCGAATGCTGCTCAGGTGATCTGACAGCGGACCTGCTGGCGGCCGCCGCCCTCATGCGTCTGATATCTTCTCCTGCAGCGCCGCTGTTTACATTAAACAGGAGCCAGTGTTTGATAGTTTGACCGGCGAAAGTGGCTAATTAGCGCTGGATGCAGTGTGTACAGGCCAAACAGTGACAGTGAGCCCAGCTTCTTGAACGGGGGGGAGATGGAACCTGGGCTTGTAAGTCTCCACAGCAGCACGTCCTGGAGGTAGATGTCAGCGTGATGCCCTCATGTCTGGAGGAGGAGCTGTGGCTTGAAGCTGCGGAGCCTCCGCAGCCACTTTTCTGTTGTCTTTGATAACACAGACTTCAATCATAAATGTGAGTGTAATACAAACAGACGGTTACACAATAAACAAAAAGGAATGGTTGTGTTTTTACACGAAACTCCACCAGCATCAATAGTGTGCACATAGCGACTGGCAGCCTCCTTTATCAAGTCCACTTTCAACTTAAATCTGTAACATTGACTGATAGATGCCAGCATGTAACCAAACAGTATAATCTGTCTGTTTCAAAATGACATAAAATGCAGTTTTCCAATTTTGGATTAATAAAGTGCATCTATTCTACATCTATTCTATTACTGGCTGTTTGGTTTAGATTCACTAATAATAAGAAAAAACCTGCTGACTCATCAGTGGGCAAAATGCGACGGCACAAATCCTCAGTGAATTTTCAGCTGCTCACAGCTGCTATGAGAAAGATGTGAGATCGAGTGAGACGTCAGAAAAGGAGAATCCGGATCAGAGCGGCCGTTTCCAAATGAAATTCAGTGTGAGAAGATTGTGACGTGACAGAGACCAAACTGCACCTTCACCTGCACCTTGAGTCTTCTTTTTTTCTCTTTGATCAATTGGTATTCAAGTGAGACTTGGTGAAGATCAGTTGTCAGCACTCTTGTCACACACACACACACACACACACACACACACACACACACACACACACACACACACACACACACGCACAAACTTTGCCATGACCATCCCTGATGTTTAGCAAATGTATGGCGCAACTGTTTTATCAACAGAGAGCCCATGCAGGGAACATTGAGAGCTGGGGCCCTCCGCTGGTGCGCAGGTATTGAACGGAGGAGTGCTTGCCACCACCAGAGGGCGCCACAGTTCCACAGCCTTGCTGACACCTTATCGTCTGCTGTTAGCTCAGTGTGGAGCCTCTGAGTGTTTTTCTCAGTCTGACAAGAAGCAGCGACTTGAAGAGGAGCCAGTACAGCCTCTTCTCTCAGCTTCCTGCTGTTCCTAATTTCTTCTCAGTGCAGGAATTTACTAATCTGGTGTCACATTAGGAAAGCAAACGGATGCTACTACGTGTTGCCTAACCAGAAATTAAGCTCAGGATTTTTCCGTTAGGAATAACTAATATGTTTTTGTATAAAATTGATATTTTAAACATATGAAAACATAATTATGGGAAAGAAAACACAAATAACAATATTATTAAACAACCTAGGCTTATATAGTGCATCCCAGCACCATTGTGGTACCCCAAAGCACTTTACAATGGTCTCTCCTCATCAACAGACCCACCTTCCCCCTTAAGATGCAGGCACACAGCTGAGATCGGTGAGCTGCTTCTCCTGTGTGGTGACATACGCTGGTGGAATGGCTGTGTGCTTTCTCTGGTGCCATGTCAATCTGAACAAATTGAAACTTTGGTTAAACCCAGGCATGGGCAAACTACGGCCCGAGGGCCATATGCGGCCCATTAAGGGCTATAAGCCACAGGTCATTTGGTGAACAGCAGGCGAGAACACTGCAGGCTACATTCACATTCTGTAGCCTCCACCTGGCTCTAAAAGAGTCAAAATGTTTTCAATCTATATGTTATTCAGAGAAAAAAAAAATCCAAATTTTAATATTACTGATAGTGTCCAATATGTTCTTCTAAATTAAATCAAAAATCTTATGGCTTCCAAGAAGTGTGCATCTGTATATTACAGTTTGTTTACAGGCAGAGCACTCACTGCTCTCTGCACTTTATTTAACCCCTCTGGGGTTTGATTTTCTGTGTCTCCAACAGATCTGGAAGATTTGGTCCACATCATATGCTAAGCAGCGACAGCAACAATATATCCAAACTGTGTGGAGCTGCTCTTCCTCTGCAGCCAGGCTTGAAGTGGCTGGATGTTAAAGCCTAATGTGATGCAAAAAAAACATTCAGGAAGAAAATTCAATACTTCTGGTGATATGGATGAAAGGGCTGCAAACTATTCCACTTTGTTGCTTTTATTTGGGGAAAATGTGTTTTTGTACAAAGAAAAGGGGTTCGCTATTGACAAAAAATACACTTGGAGCTCATTTCATAACAACATGGAGTACTTGTATATTTTGATGAATGGCAAACACACACGCACATTTACATACACACAAAGTTAGCAGTTCACCGTTTTATGCTCAGATACATTTTTTTTTTTTTTTGCCTCTTTCACAGTTTATTTTTTCTATAGATTTTGATGTGTTGGTCTTTAAATTACTCAGTGCATTATACTTTCATACTCTAGACTTTCAATACTACTTTTATTCTACAGTAACAAGCACTGTCATGGCCACAAAAGCGTCACATCTGTCACACCGCTGGGGAGCAAACGGGATTCATATCAAAGAACACACAGCGAGCAAGCTCTTCTAGAGGAGGCGTGAAGGCAGAGAGGAGTTCTTCTAAAGTTTTTTTCAGTCACAATTAACAGCATTCCTGACAAGAGGCCTTGACAATTAGAATACAATGCTATGTATTTATGTTACGGTTCAAGGGAACTTCATGATAGATGACTGGTGCGTGACACGGCGTCAGCATTAGTTGCGTTGAAAGTAGGTTCTACCACTGAGACACACAGGGAAGAAGTGAAAGAGAGAGAGTTCCGCCCACTCTGGGGTTTTTTTTTGGTCATCTGACTGGATGAGCTTCAGCCAGTGCGTCACGGTCCCGCCAGCCTCACCGCGCCATGCGTATGTTCTTGTACTGACACAGGAGCAGGTGCTTGAAGGTGTTCTTGAAGGTGGCGTTGCACAGGGCGTAGCAGGCCGGGTTGATGGTGCTGTTGATGTAGCAGAGCCAGTAGCCGATGGTCCACAGCGAGTTTGGGATGCAGGTGGAGCAAAAGGTGTTGATCAGCACCATCACGTTGTACGGCGTCCAGGTGACCACGAAGGCCACCAGGATGGCCATGATGGTGCGCGTGACCTTCTTCTCCCGGGAGGAGATGCCCTTCTTTTTCCACATGGCCACTGCATTCTGCTTTGTCACCTGGGAAACCAAAGGCTTTCTCATCATCCAGCAGTTGTAATATACATTTAATTAATTATGTTTTGGTCTGTTATTCCTTTCCTGCTTTCTTGCATCTGCTGGACTTATTACTTCACGCGTCCATCTAAAGAGCCCATAGAAAACACTTGAAGGAAATGAAAAGGGACTCAGTGAACCTAGTGTTTATTACTGAAGGCGGCTATTCATAGCGGTGAGTACTGACACCGCCATTGACATGTGACAAGAAAACATCTTATCTGCTTTTTTTTTTTGTTGGTCTTTTATCCCTTTTCTACAACAGTCATTTCCTCCTGGACACAGATCTGCCCCTGAATGTTCAGGCTGATGGACTGATGGACTGATGAATGAGTGAAATATCCAGCTTGAATCTTAATAAATCAGCTGTATTTTAAGGTTGGAATCCAGGATGATTCAATGTGTTTTAATGATCTTAACGCTAATTCATGTTTTACAATTGAACTTTGTTTAAGTACTAGAATATATTTTGTTTATTTAATTTTGCCTGCATAGTAACAGTGAGGATATTGATCATTTTGATCATTTTCAGCATGAACTTGATGTGCAAGAATGGACAATAATAAATAACGATTTTCATAGAACACGTAGTTTTAACAAGTTTGGTGGCTGTTCTGAGATATTAAACACTTTCCAATTCAATACAATTCAATGAGGAAAGGTATTTTTCTAAAGTCATAGTTAAAGTTGTAAAGATTTAGCATTTCTTTTACATTTACCTTAAACAGGGTTCTTGTAACCAAACTTTGTCTGTCAGCGGCTGAGTTTTCCGGAGAGGGCGGAGTTCGGCTCGACCTGATGCCACCTTCTGAGCCTTTCTGCGACGTCTCCAGCACGGCGTTGTCTTTGGACGTGGTTGTCGTTTGGATGCTGTCTTCCATGGGGTCTTCCTGGTGCTCGTCCTCCTTGCACGGCCCACTTCCATTCCGCTGCTGCTGCTCCTTGGCCGCCTCCTGCTTGGCCTCTCTGGGTTCGATGTAATTGCTCTGACTCTGGCATCCGTCGTCTTGGCTGGGATACGGGCCGTCCCCCAGGCTGGTGCCCGACGCCTTCCTGCTGTCCTTCCTCACGCGGCTGCGGCTGGCCCTGGAGATCCGCCAGTACAGGTAGATCATGATGGCCACTGGCAGGTAGAACGCCGCTATGGCCGTCCCGAAGGTCACGGCCGGGTTGGAGAAGAACTGGATGTAGCAGTCGGTGAGCGGCACTGTTCTCACGCCCACGATGAACTGCCAGAAGAGGATGGCTGGAGCCCACAGGATGAAGGACAGGACCCAGGCGGCTGCGATCATCAGGCCCGCCATCTTGGTACTGCGGCGCGCCGGGTAGCTGAGCGGCTTGGTGACGCAGAAGTAGCGGTCGAAGCTGATGATGAGGAGGTTCATGACAGAGGCGTTGCTCACCACGTAGTCCACGGCCAGCCACAGGTCGCACACCACGGCGCCCAGGGGCCAGTATCCAATCACGATGTACACTGTGTACAGGTTCATGGAGCACAGGCCAATGATGAGGTCCGCACAGGCCAGGCTAAACAGGAAGTAGTTGTTGACCGTCTGTAAGTGCCTGTTCACCTTCAGGGAAAGGCAGGTTGTTAGTTGTTGCTGTTTCTTTTTTGTGATGTTTCTGCAGCCTCGGGGTGTCTGAGGTCAACTAGGTCAGTGTTTTTCAACCACAGGGCCGCAGCACACTAGTGTAGCATGAGATAATGTCAGGTGTGCCGTGAAATATTATCCAATTTTACTTAATTGGTCTGAAAAAAACAAAACAATATTCCATTGTGTGTTTTCCTCAATTCCTCCCAGGATATCAACTTCGTTGGCATCTAAACAGGTTTCCCAGGTTTCATATTTAGTGATATTAAATAATTGAAGAGACTGCATTTTTTTTTTATTATGCTAAAAAGTGTCATTTCATTATATTTTGGTTGGTGATGTGTAATGGGATTTTTTTCAATAAAAAAAAATGAGGTTGAAAAACACTGAACCTGGTCCATTAGTAACGTACCAGTGCTGATACACAAGAAGTGAAGCACCAACCTTGATGGAAAGCATGACCAGAATGTTCCCGACAACAGTGACCAGACTCAGAGATCCCGCCACCAGGATGATGATCACGATTTCCACCGTCGTGTACGGACTGTCGGCGAAGATGCTGGTGTTGTTGCCGCTGGTGTCGGTGCTGTGAGATGAGTTCCGGGTCTCCATGCCTGGAGGTTCTTGGTTCTTGGATTTCCTTCTCACAGATGCTTCAGGCTCAAATCATATCTGCACCTTGGAAACGAAAAGACAGCAGAAGAAAATGGTCATCCACACATCCAAAGTTGGCTTTATTGTACCGTTCTTCTTCCGTGCTGGTGTGCAAATGTGTCCGTCACCACAGTTGTAGATGCAAAGTCATGTGTAACTGCTGATGTGTAAATAGGTGGCAGGTGTTTGAGCGTTTTGGAGCTGATGGCTTGGCACCGCCGTGAAAGGCGGACAGGTGAGCAAATACAGGTTGCAACAGCAGCACCCCACTTTCTCCTATCAGTAATAACATGATTAAACTGCTTTGGTGCGTTAACACTGAAGGTCCTAATACCCCATATATAATTCATTGCAGTTTTTAATTGATTAAAAAAAAAAATAACGAAAATAATGAAAGCATCTTTTCTTTCTCCGTTCTGCTCTGCTGCTTTCGATACATGTCTGAAGTGACCTGGAAGGCTTAACTGTAATCACATCTGACAATCCGAGCGTGAACGTGAGCAGTCACTGACTCCTTACGAGGCTTCATTTACATCTCTAGTTGGCCTTGACAGTGCGAACATGCCCTCTGAGAGTATCTCATCTGTGGCTGAGAGCCAATTCACAAGGAAAAAAAAACTCAATTTGTTACTGTGATCCTGCAGGCGCACCTCTGCTCCTTCATGTCAAATTGGAACTGCCGTCTGTGAAAATTGGATCTATGTCTTAGAAGAGCACGCACGCACACACACATATAATAACACGCAACCATATCTGTTTTTTTCCATTTAGAATGATATCAGGCGAGGCTATGGGATGAATGGGGAAACCTGACAGAAAGCAGGATTGGAACGACAGCACACACAGCATGACAACAGGATTAACTGATGTTTTGAGATTGGAAAATCAATGTAAAGACATTTAGGTGAGACCACAGTGGTAGCTGCATGCTACTTAATCTGTGTACGTGACTCCATTAGGCCACATGATAACATCATACTGTACCTGAGAGATGTTTCCTTCCTGCTCTTACATCCAGATGAAACTTCATTACGCAGTCTCTGACTCTATCACTCACTCATCAAAGACTTATTCTAGGTGTTTCCTGCTGTGAAAGGGCTGGTGTGTGTGTGCGCGCACGCGTGCATGTGTGTGCTTGGTAAATGGTAAGAACCAGAATACATTTCACCATTAAATCTTGGGGTGAAGGCTAAACATTAAGGGTTTGGGGTTTGGTTCAGGTTCAGATTTGGCATCTTGAGGACGAGGTCAGATTAGGGTTTGTCATCTGATGAAGCTGTGGACAGAATGCCAAATGAATGCAAGTCCATGGAAATCCTTGCAAAGATAAAGAAAAGCGTATGCATTGGTGTGTGTGTGTGTGTGTGTGTGTGTGTGTGTGTGTGTGTGTGTGTGTGTGTGTGTGTGTGTGTGTGCGTGTGTCTGTGTGTCTTTGTGTGTCTGTGTGTTCTATTCAATTCAGTAGCCAAACATGGTTGCAGGTTGTAGATATTTAGGAAGTTGGGCTCGATAAATATGACTCAACCCAAGTTTGTGCGTTCAATGAAATCAAGATACATTAGTGCAGGGACTGCCTTCCTTGAGGCTTTTCAGTCATGCTATTATTAGATCTCAGTGTAGTAATCAGTCCGGCTGGGCCCTTCTGGCACAACTGATGTAAAACCATTTGATTCACAGGGGCTCCCTTGTATCGACTGGTAATTACATGTCTGCGTGCACAACACATCGCAGGCTGCCATTGTTCTGAAAATAGAGGGTTTCCCTCGGATTTGCACATGTACTTATATATCTATTAATGTAAATGCACATAGATTTAGAGATTAAACTGCCGACTTGCCCAAGGTGTACAACCGCCCACACACACACAAACGGCTGGGTGGGCAAAGGCGTCTGCACCCCTGCAACCCTGAGTGCAGGAGAAGCAGTGGTAGAAAATAGCTGGATGGATCTAGATATTCAAGTTGTAGACTTTTTCTAATGTTAATCCTGGCTTCTTCCATCTAGTCTTGATTCTTTATTGCTTACTTACGTGTCTCTTCCATGACCTGGCCTGGTGTGTGGGTAAATTTGAAGCAAAAGGTTTTGCTGGCTAAAGGCCTGCTCACCTCTCTTCCCCTTATGGTCATGCTAATATGACCTGCATGACTGAACCTCTCCTAATTCCCAGCTACTGGAAAGAGTCAGAGAGGCAAGTAGTATTTCTTTGACAGGCAGAGAAACATAGTAATTAGATCCAGCAGATGCTGCTTGCAACAACTCTGCCGGTAATAAGCTTGGAGGGTATCGTAGTGGGCCTACTCATCTGGCTGGGTGAGCTCGGCTTTAAAATGTCTGCCCTGTCTTTGATATCATAAACAGCGCAGTCGACAGCTGCCCAGTCAGTGGCCAACAGAGGACACAGTGACGGGTTTGTTTGCAGAGATGAGAGCATGTGTAGGAAAACAGGAACAGCGTGTTTCATCAAAAGAGCCTGTAACAGCCAGCCCATTAAAAGCAATTTTAATTGTTTCACTGCAAAATTGAATTTCATCTTGTAAATATGTCACAGTGTTTACATTTTCAAATTGGAAATCTGGAAAATAATTTTAGCTGCTTGTAAGAACTTTAAGCTCAATGAGCATCTAGAAAGCATAAGCATTCATAAAATATGAAAATACACTTCAGGACAAACACTGTGTGCATGATGTTCAGTCCAAGCGTTTATGAGGTGAGAATTTTTATTCATTTATTTTTTTTATTTTTTTAATGACGTGTGGGAATAGTTTCTTTAAAGTATGTGTACATGTTGCATTTATTTGCTACATCTCTCATGTTGGTTGGCTTTGTTGCAGTTTCACCTCTGTGCAAAGACTGGGGAATTTCACATGGAGCTGAACTTTAGCCTCACACAGCAGTGTAACAGTGAAGGGAATAAACACTCTGCACGTCTGATAAAGCACCAGAACCCAAGAAGAACCTCTTCACTCCCTGTGTAATCAGGGAGCAAAGGGATACAAAATAAATGCACGAAGAAAAATTCCAATTGATGCTACATTTGGGGAAAAGAAAGCGGAAAATAACCATTGAAACTTGTGAGGATGTTTTGTCAGTTTGACTGTAGCTTCAAAGTAGCAGATGGAGTCTGGAAGTATGCTGCGTAATTAGCAAAGATTGAAAGAGCCTCACTTGACTTTACTGTGCAGGGTTAAACTTTTTAGAGAAGAGTCGCTTGTTTGAAATCTAATTTCGTGTTCATGTACAAACATTGGGAAGCCAGAGAGGGGGATTCCGTAGGAGCAGAGAGACCAGGGAATCCAGAGGGAGGATCTAACTGAGGTCAGTGAAATGAAAACCATCCAGTTCAGGACAGGAATACACACAAAGATTTCAAATGGAGTCTTAAGGGAGTGATGGTCGGAGCAGAAACCTCCGCAAGAAACTTATACTGCTGGGTTCAATTTCAGTAAATGAGTAATCAATATTAAAGGTATCACATGATGTTCCTGGAATTTTCCCAGACAGCCTGCCACTGGCATCGTCCATCCATCTTCATTATCTTTACAGTGTAGATGATTTGTCTTCATTCAGTTTAGCTTATTCCTTTGGCGTTTTGACCCATCGCGACCTAGGACCTGTAGGTCAGGATGTGCATTAAGAAAAATAGGCCCTAAAAAATGTTTTTTGTTTGTTTTTTTGTTTTTACAAATGTGTCCCTGGTGGCTTTTAGCAGCAGAAGCTTGGTGAAAATCCATAGAGGTGTGTGTGCTCCTACCTTGGCTGCTGAGAGTGGCGTGGATGAGCTGCCTCGGTGTGGTCCATGTTCCTCTCACCTCTGTCAACACTGGGGCAGAGACACAGGCGGAATCATCTCTCCCACTGATGTTGCTCCTCCTCTGACCACCACCAGTGAGTGGCAGCGCCTGTGCATTGGAGACACAGAGACGGACTGACACAGAGGGGAGGGAGGGGGCTATTAGTGACCGTCGTGTTGCATCCCCTGAACCAGGGTTGCAAAAAAAAAAAGATTTGAATAAGCAAGAGCTGGATGCAGTGGCCAGACGCAGACGTTTGTGTTCAGGACCATGGAAAGCCCTGGTCTCTCCAGCACAAACACACCATCTTCTCACAGAAAGAGCTGCAGGCGGACATGCAGACAATAGTCTTGAGTGGCTGTTGACGAGGATGGTAAAGTGGTATTAAAAAGCGGAGGGAAGAAGAGGGTCACACTGTCATCCTGCTGCTGCAGGACGCTAACCTTTAACACTCTGTTGTTTTGACCTTTCAACCAAATCCGTGACGTGGCCTGCACCGGGTTGGTGGATGACCTTCCTTTGATGGAATCACCACGAGAATCACCAAAGAATAATAGTTTGCCTCCATGAAACAATATTGCAAATGAAATGAGAATACTGCCATCAAACAGACAAGAGTCAAGCTTCTGAAGATGATTTAATATGAGAAAATACGATATGATTTATTGGGTTTGTCCCAGTCCAGACTTATGGCAGAATGATTACATCAGCATTGGTCTCTGGATGTAATGGAAATAATGCTGATGTCGGAGATGTTATGCCGTAAGAAAAAGAAAGAAAGAAAGACAGAAAAAAGAGTGGAGAGGTCTCGCCATGGCTGCACTGCTGCTGTTGGAGCATTTGTCATGAACACAGATCAATACAAGGCTCTGACGCCGTGTCTCATGTGTGCGTTTAACTTTGTGTGTCTTTGGTTTCCTGTCTCCCGGAAGCTCCAATTACCACGACCCTTTGGCATTTCTAATTCCAAGTCAATAAATATAAGCAGCCCAACTTTGAACGGACGGAACATGCTAAAGGTTAAATCATTAAATAGCTACTAAATCTACAAGCTTTAAAATAGGGTTTCATTGAATAGCAATCATTATGTCCATTAAAACCAATGCTCTTCCCTCAGGAAGGGTAAACAGTCAGCTGCACTGCTGCCATAAAGACCAGCAGAGGTAAAAGTCAGTGGACTGGCAAGAAATAGCGAGTTGATAATCCATCTCTGACTCAGTTAGCAGCCCAGTACACTAACTCAACAAAAAGCACTATATAAAGACACATAGACACAATCCATTTAAATCCACACTACTAGTTATGCAATTGTAACACTACTTATATGTTTGGCTACAGTTAAGTAGAATTATAATTAATGCTAGGTTCGATTTAAGGAGCTGTGTAAGGATTAAGGAAACTCAGACACAAAATTGAATGTACCGGTAGTATATTTAAAGTATATTTAACAAAAGATGCTTGAAATTATTCAAGATAACAGTCATAGGAAAACCATTAAATAAATAATAATAATAATAATAATTATATAGCAAAACAAAACAATTCATCAATCAATAAAGTCCTACTAGTAGTTTTTCAATCAATTCAATTCAATGTTCTTTACAATTCTTTTCACAGCACCTTTTAACTTATCATATATATATATATATATATATATATATATATATATATACATCATACGTTCATATTCTGGAAATCAAAGACATTCAATTACTTGAACGAATAGTAACCGAATAAATGGAAATCAGAAGGCACCAAGGGTGGCTCGCCATCTAGTATGGGGTCCAGTTCTTTCTCTCTCCCAAATCCAAGTTTCTTTTCAGTTTTCCAAAGTGTGTCCAGTGTCCAGCCAAAGGAGATGGTCCTCAGCATTCAAGCAACACATCCGGGTTTTTAGCAATAGTACTGTGAAGTGGTGGAGTGGTTGGAAAAGTTTGTTAGCATTCAGTTGGTTTAGCATTAGCATGGTTGCTAGACTGCTTCCATACTAGTATTTAGATGGGACTCACCAATTCCATGGAAGGAAATTAATCATACAGGGAGGACAAAAGCCTTGCTTGGGTGGTCTTTTGTCTCTCCTGAAAGCTATGCAGCCGGTTTGTTGCACAGACACTTTCTTAGAGAAGTTTTGCCTCCTCAGGTGGATGGCTTGGTGAAAAATGGAACAGCAGTGTGTGATGTCACTTCCTCCACCACCCAGGAAACAGGAAGGATTACAGATCTCAGTCTCTGATTGGCTGAGGTGTTGTGAGAAAAAAGTGACTGGAGCCAGTTCCTAAAAGTGTTCCAGGAGTTTATGAGTGCTACACAATATGATCTTCTGTATCTATAAAACATATTGAATGCAGTCTGATATACATGCAAACGACATGTCTTCCTTTTTGGATCCACTTAAAGCTCAATAAATTCCATAGTAGCTCTTCTAAAAACTGTTATTGGATGCATTTTAAACGTTGGGGAGTTAAACACTCGGTCTTTTGTCTGACTGAAGTGACTGAGTGAAGTTTAGAATGCTGCTGTGAATATAAGTGTGAAACGCAACAATGCTTTTCACACTTACTGCCAATTACTAATCTAAAGGCTCTAAGCGTTTGTTGTTGTTTATTTTGAACCAATATTGCATTAGAGTTACATTTTTAAAGCCAACCCAAGAAGTTTGACGTTTCGCTGACAGTACGTAACAAAAGAGTAATTGGTGTGAAACTGGATTTCTTCCCCTTGACGAACAGTGGATATTTGTGGTGTGGTGTTGTTTGGAATGAGGTGCCATATTTGGTTCTTGTGATTTCAATGGAAATGTCAAAACAGGGCTGTTTTCACAAAGCCGCTCCACTGGGTCACGTGCTGCATGTTTGGCACCGGATGTATAATTTAGAAGGCTGATTCGGTGAGGTCAGGTCTGGACGTAGTGACTGACTGTTGCTTTACACTCACCGAGTCAAGGAGTTTGATAGTGCATGGGTGACTGGGCTGTTCGAAGGTCTCGGTATCTTTCAGGGCTTCACCAGAGACTCGATCCTGTTGGTCGGAACGAGTTTTCTCAGGGCGAGAGACATGTGACGTCTGTTCATTCATGGAGTGATGTGAGAGTGTTTGGAGTTGAAAGGAGGACAGGCACCATAAAGGAGGTGCTGCTGCAGGGCATCTGGTGGCTATTACACTGAGTCTTAAAAGCCATGACCCTCTGCACATACATGAGTTTCACTTTCACACTACACTGGCTCTGCTTTAGTCTAGATTTCTTCCCCGTTCATACTATTTTTCTTTTTTTTTTTTTTTTTTAACAATCTCACCTGTGTGTAGGCCATTTGTTGCACAATGCCCTAAACACCCTTGGTGTCCTCAAAGTCAGGACGGCCTCATTCAAGTTTTCATAACTCTGACGTGTGCGCTGAATAAAAACAGCTTACAATGAAGCTCTCTCCACTTCATTATACCAAGCAAATCCTGAGGGCTCTAGGGAAACAAGGTCATCTAGTTGGAGCCTCCGCAGCTGTTTGAATGAAGAGTGGTCGCGCACAATGGCAGCCTTTCAAACAGCACGTCTGACATTTCCTCAAATGCAGTCTTCAAGACCACTGGAACATTTTTGCAAAATACAGTGCGGCACAGAGAAACACAATTCTGGTGGTGAACAATTTTTGACGTCTTGATTATGCAGCTACACTTCACAAACTTGATGATGGGTCTTGCATGAATATTTTGTCCCTTTGTGATTCATGTCATTTGTTTCTCTTGATTTACCAACAACTGGATTGGAATCAACATTGTGGTCGAGCTCAGCTGGATTCTGGTTCACATAGACTGATGTCAGCTACTGACGGTTTGATTGTCTTATGCTTATCCTAAGCCAGGTGCCATTTTATTCACATCTAGATTGAAATCAGACACGTTGTGGGGTGTTTACACTCACTTCAAGATGTTTTCAAGGTTTGGTTGTATGCGACGGAAAAGGTTTTCCTCATTCGTGCTTTTTCCACTACTTGCTTCAACTCACTTATGTCTCCGCTTGACACAAGTTCAAGCAAATAATTGATGGAATGGTAGATAGCATTATGAGGTAATGTGTGGTTACTTAATGCAGAAAAATGAATGCACAACAAAATATATCCATGTGCCGTATGTTGTTGAACCAAGTAAGGATGTCCATAATATAATTTAATATATCGTTGTGTAAATAAACAATGATCTATCAAATGATATGTCTAATCGGACTTTCCCTCAACCAATCCCGATTTAAGTCCAATTAAAATGCTGTTTTTGACATTTGTTCTCTGTTTGATACATGATGGGCAGATCAGCAGAACAGAAAAAATATGTGTTAATAAATGATCAACCTCGACATTGAGAGAGTAAGCATTGTATAATATATGCTAATTGGACACAGTCAGCATGTGTAATTCCTGCACTTCATCCACATTAACCTTAACATTAAACATGAGTCATTAGTAAATGTCCACATAAATCTAATTTAAGGGCTGCAGAACAATGAAAAATATCATCTCATTAATATTTAGACATCTTGTGTATTTATGTAGCGATCTTTTTCTGGGTGAAAAACATTGCTTAACAACCTAACGGAGGAGGATTCACGTCCTCCTCCGTTAGGTTGTTTAATCCTCATTACATTACTGCCATCTAGTGGTCTAATATAAGAGCTTTAGAACTTTAGATTTCTGAAACTGAATTTCTGACTCTACCCTCCAAATGAACTCCTTGAAATGGAGAAAGTCCAGACTCTTCTTCTTCTTTTTTTTTTTTTTGCTTGCTCCACTTAACAGAAAGTGTGTGCTAAAAATCTGCCTCCTGTGACGTGACAAAAAGCAGAGACTCCTCTTCTGACTGCCAGCAAGGTGTTTGATCTGCATTCGGAGACCAGGGTCATGGTCGCCGACCAGGGGAAAAGGCTGGTTTTAGCAGCGGGCTGTGAACATAGGGTTAAATATGATGCTTTCTGCAGATATATTGAGTTTTGGATTAATTAACAGCATAAGCTGCTCCAATGGTGAATGGGATGGCAAATAAAAACTGTCTACTATTGCTGTGATGGATGAGGGTTAGGGTTAGGGTTAGGGTTAGGGAGGTGAGGAAAAAAACAATAACCCAAAAACCTATAACTAACTTTACATAATTCAAACTGGAAGTGGTTGAACAGTTGTGGATTCTGTCAGACAAACAGCCTTTTATAAAGAAAATAATAATCCTCAAACACATCCACCAATCTCTCACCATCAGCTTTTTGCTCCGTTGTCAAGGTGCTTTCAGTGAGTCATGTGACCCTGGAGTAGAAGCTGGTGGTGTGGCCTCTGCCATCATGAATTGTTTATAAATATCCTTCTTGACTACTTGACACCCCTTCCTCCAACTAGCGGCCCTCCCCCCCCCCACACACACACACACAGCCAACATGTCACATGTGCAGTCGAGCAGAATAAACCTGCTGATTATGTAATAACACAAAAATCAATGGTGTTTCAAACACACAGGTGCTTTGCTGAGGCTTCTTTATTGTAGAACATTATGCATCAGGGCTCACAATGATTGAAGGCTTCATCTTCATCAAATTGTCAAACCATTTAAAGCTGTTTAGTCTTGTGTGTGTGTGTGTGTGTGTGTGTGTGTTAGCAACACCCCCCTTTGCTCAGAAAAACCAACCAACACATCCTGACCTAAGTGCTGTGTTTTATTGTTTTATTGTTTGCTGACTGACGTGGGTTTGTTTTACCGCTGAGACGAGCCCCTCCCTTGCTGATGTGTCAAAAATATTTCCATGTTCGCCCAGTGGGCATTAGGCAAAATAAATATGGTTCGGATTTGCATGATGCGATGAAAATCACATGTAAAGTGAGGGGATGGATTGTGACCGCATCTCAACCCACTCCTGTCGCATTTATGCATCAAACTCAGGAGAACATGAGGGTTCACCTGAGATCATCATGGGCTGCATCTCAGTTGGAGAACCTGAACGTCAATGTAAATGTTCTCCATGTTTGGCCAATGTTTCCAAAGCTTTTAACCATCATTTTTAAGTACATTTAGACAGTTGTGAGCCTCTCATAATAAGTATATTATTGTCAGTTTCTGTTCTCTAATGCACTTGGCTTTCAAATGTATGTTCTGTGTGTCTCATGCCTTAGAGTGCCTTAAGCCGAGTCACACAATCATCTGCTGGTCATTTGAATTCCTGGATGTGGTTATGGGGGAAGTTTCACCTCAGCGCGTACTTTCAACAAGGCACCTGACAAGGATGTGGAACACTGCAGGAAAGCAGAACTATGCTGCAGCTGATCTTTTGTTGCTGAAATTATTTTCTATTGTATTACCTGTGGAGAGTTGGCGCTATCGCTCTGTCCCCGTTTCCTTCTTTTGTGCCATTTCTCTGCTTAACGCAGAGCATGCTGAAAACAATTTCAAAGCAAATAGGTTCATCTGTTGGTAGATTGTGTAATGCACAATAAATCCTTTCAAAATGAATTTTGGCATCGGCATGTCATTGAAAATGAAGATGAATACAGGAAAAATCTGCAGAGGAAAATCACTGCCAGTCCTGAACTCAAAGGCATAATTACTTATTTTGTTTAACAGGTTCTTAAATAACTGAAAATTTCAACACTGACTGTGCTCCTGTTTGAGTAGCTTGTTTGTACAAGCTGCACATGCAAACACGTTACTGAGAAGTGACAGCTCTGGACAAAGGCTGGAAATGCAAATCAGCACCAGTGGCATGGGGCAAGGCACTCATACTGGCCTCCCACAATGCTGCCCATGCGTCATATATGCAAACAAAACAAAGATGTGCCACAATTTGCCTAACTTGTTGCCTGAGAGTCTGTATCCACAGAGTGTTTATCAGCACACGCAGAAAACAGCAACCACAATTTGGAAGGAAAATGCAATAATAAAAAAAAAACATGCCATAATTGTAATTCTACACGCATTTAATAGTTAGCACTAAGGACAAAAAGTAAAGAACGTTTTTATGTTTGTTTTCTTTAACCCTATGATCAAAGCACCATAGGTAGGCAGAATCTGGATATCCTGCTGAACATAACGCTGCTCCACCAATCAGGTGCTGAGAATTAGGCTCTGCCAATCAGGCTCCTAAATGTAAACATACATGTTCCAGAAGTGAAGATGAAAATAATCTGTCAAATCGGAGATTAACTGGCAGATATTTCACGAGCAAGCAACATACTCAGCTTTGCTGCTCGCTCGCCCCCTCAAATGTTTGTTGTAGTTTCACAAAACTCTAAAAGGAAGACCTTCCTACTTTAATGTTGTGCATCACCCAATCATCAAGACGGTTAATACTCTAATTCGTCGTAATTAATCACGTTTACTTGGCTTCGTAATAACGGCGTTGCATTACCAAATGTTAAGTCGATTAACGTTTTTGAAAAAGGCTTGTTGCTCTGGCGCGCATGCGCAATTTAGCGGGTGCGGTGCGTCGTGCGAAAGAACAGGAAGGGAACAATTTCATGCGCCTCGGCTCGGCCGTCTGACTGTGGCGACTCCCTCCCTGTCTTTGTGACTGAGACAAACTGTTCCCCGCACTCCTTCCACTCGCTCCGACGTCAACACGGGAGCCGCTTTTGCGAAAAGCTGAGCTAAAATAATTTCGAAAAGATTTTGTAAGGGCAATTTTGTGTCGGGCGAAAGCTGTGGAGCTTGAGTTCGAAACAAGGGCGTGTTTGAATCTCAAGTGCTGTTGAGACGAGCTGCCTCCTCCTGCTCCACCTCCTCCTCCTCCTCCTCAGCGGATGCTAACTCAGTAGCCCTGTGCATGTCGGCGCACGACTAGTCCAAATTGTGTTTTTATTCGGATTTATTTATTTTACTCTGGGGCCACGGTAGAAAGACAAGATGGGATGTACACTGAGCACAGACGACAAAGCGGCGCAGGAGCGCAGCAAGATGATCGACAGGAATCTGCGGGACGACGGAGAAAAGGCTGCCCGGGAGGTCAAGCTGCTTCTGCTCGGTGAGAGAAAGATGGATGGACGGAGGGACCCAGGGAGGCTTGGGGTGTCGCGTCATTTACTCGCCACTCTGCGAATTATATTAATGTACGATTGAAAAATACGTGATATTCTCTTGTCCGTTCACGCTACAAAACCTACAACTAAACTTTCCCCCCGAACTAACAAGTTCCACAGTTGGTGTCTGAGTCGATGCAAATGGTGGTTAGCACAGAAAGTAGTTTCTTCCTCTTTTGACTTTTCTGTCTTGTGTGAAATCGTGCTGCCATTTAAATGGTCGCCAATGTGCTGCTGTGTGAAATAAGTTAACCGCTGCAAGCAGCTACTACCCAGCAGCGCTGCTAAGCCTGTTAGCTTAATTAGCTTTTTGCGATTAGCTGGCGAGCTAAGGCGAGGCTAGCGAAGCCGAAGCTAAGCTTTGATCGGTTACCTCCGGCTCACAGAGATCGGCCTTCAATATTTTGTGGTATTGATGTTTAAGAAGTTTTCGTCTGTTTTCGCAATCACACCATTTTAATAAGCTACCTCCCTGCCGACACCCTCCATTTCATTGACACAGAGAAACACACGCAAGTTAGGCCTTAGTGCGGCTTCAATCACAGTCCGCCGATGAGCCCAACTCGATCGAAATGACAGATTCAACTTTTGTTGCGTTGGGAGAGAGAAACGGAGGGAATCTATGCTGGGGGGGAAACAGGTTGGTAAAACCAACTCGTAAACCATTTGTTGAAAGAGCAAATCACGTCTAAACACACAATTGACACCGCACTGATTTCTTTCAGTTGTGTTTGCAACAGGTTTAGTTTTATGGGATGTCGAGAATAGTCCGGTAACCACAAGGGCCATCTGTTTAATGTTGCTCAAACTCTTTTGTCTTTGGAAAGTCGTGTCCGTGAGTGGCAGAGCGGCCGTATCGATCTCCACACATCACTGCGTTTGAATCCCAGCAGTGCAGCGCACAGCGACAGATGACGCCCTTCCACTGGTTTTAAGCCATATCTGGAATTCTGTACGGCTTCCAGGAATCTCATCCTAGAATCCTACTATAGTTGCTCGCCATTGGTTATAGCCAGTTGTCGCAGTCAGATGAAGATGGGCAAGAGGTTGCATAGCAACTTCTGCCCCCTGGCTGACTGCAATAAGGATCTGAACATACACATACAACAAAGACAGCTGGTGTGTGAAAGCCAGAGAGATACCTGGCCCAGGCCTCACACGGATGTTTTTGTTTGGTTCCTCCCCCTCACACACCCTTGACAAGTCTGTGTGTCATCAGTTATCATAGCTCTGTTTCGCGACAATCCGCTCTACAGTCACCTTCAGCAGTCTCCTCTTTGGTGAACCTGATTTGAATTCTCACGGTTGAGCTTTCTTTCCTGTCACGATTCCCGCAAACGTGCACGGGACGTCTGGACTTGGTTTGTGGATCTGTGGCGTGACGGCGAATCGACCTTTTCTCTTCTGTGAGCGTTGGACGGCCCTTTTACTGTGTTTCATGAAGATGTAGAGTTCAAAGAGATCAAAGTTGCAATGAAGATGTGGTTGCCTGAGTTTAACCCCTTTAAATGTTCTAATGACCATCACTCAACTGATGCACTTTATCACAACTTTAAACAATGTGAATTCTCTCCAATATTTGATGTGATTTTCACTATTGGACCGTTAAGTTTTAGCTGCCCCCCCCCCCTCCCCCCCTCCAGAGGTGTGTTAGTCTAGAAATAAAAGTGTGTGCTGCTGCCGCCACTAATGTTGACTCTGGGAGTCCTGAGTGCCTGACTGTTTCTCAAATGGCACTCACAGAATTGACGAAACAGACTCTTTATGTCACTGGGGAGCTGAGCGTCCCTGCAGAGGGAAGGTAATTAAAATGTTGTAAGCTCAGCTGAAAACAAGCCTGTATCTCACAGGGAGCCGGCTGCCTCACAGCCTGTTAGCCAAACCTTTCAATGGATGGCAGATTTGCATTGTACCGCCAGTGTGCTCAGTGCCCCCAAATGTAATTTGAATGCTAAATTGAAATCAAATGAAATTGAATTGAATTGAATTTGATTTCATGTTGTTGCATGACACAGCCCTGTTTACTGCCTGATATTGATCTCGGACAATTCGGACGGTTCATATGACAGTTTGTATTGCGAGCCGCCAATCCCATGCAGCATGTGGGTCTAACCCGGCGACGTTTAAGCTGTTTGTAATCTCATTGGCATGAGGATCTAGTTGATTAATCCAATTGCTCTGCGCATCAGCTAAACTGAGCCAGAGACACTTTATCTCAGTGTTCTGCGCCAGTTTATCGTCTGATGCACCCTGAATTAAACTTAAGGGCATTTGGGAGATTTGTGCAGTGATTACGGCTCAGTCGTTTAGCATCTTTTGGAACATTTTCACGCTGCGTCGCATTTCTTTTTCTTTTTTTTTTTCTTTTGCATGTTTTCAAATCCGTGACAATATTTTAGCGTTGAGGCGACAACAACATAAGTTGTAGTTCAATTTGTCTGTCAACCAAAACATGTTTCTTGGCAGCTTGAGGTTGTGGCGCTGCTCTTTGTTTTGCCCCCACATTGCCTCTTGAAAGAAGCTCCACACTGACTTGTGTGCAACACTTGGAAGCTGTTGGTACAGAAACAAAGGTGGGTGGGGTTAGGGCATAATTTAGGGACGGCAGCAGCAGCAGAGTTTGTCAGCGGATTGAAGATAGAAATGACACTTGTTGGAGAAATGGACACGACCACCACCGGCTTCACCTTTATCGTTAATTTGACTGGATGATGCAGTGATGCAACCTTGGCAACAGAACTCTGAGTGCTCTAGGGTGGTGGGGGGGGGGGGGGGAGCTACTGAGTGCAGCACTTTTCTCTCATCATTCATCTGGCAGGTATGGAAAGGTGATTTAGAATAAATGATAAAGGACATTGGCATTAAAGCAGCGCTGTGGCCAAAAGTAAAACCTAAATTTCCTCCAAGGTTTGTCCTTTTGCTACGTCATCACATTTCTGCTTTCAATAATTTATATAGGAGCTTATTAAAACTGCAGAACTGCTTGTCTAAGGTTTTAAAAATATTACTGTGTCATAAATAATGCTTATTTTGCATTTCAGGTGCTGGAGAGTCTGGCAAAAGCACAATTGTCAAACAGATGAAGTAAGTGCTGTTATTCAAAACCCCATTTAATGACACAGCAATTTTGAGTGTAACACTTCAGGACGTGTTTGTTTAGAAAATCACCGGAGCGCCCGAGTCCTTTCCGCTACCGTTCAATTAGATCAGAAGCCAGTGACACATTTAATGACACCACACCCCACATCACCTGACATTGCTCTAACAGCAGTGCACCGGGTGAGAATATCAGCAGCCGTTCATTCATTCGCACACTGTTAGAAATCATTCATGTGTTCACTCGTCACTGTTACCAGCATAATGGACACTCGCATTCTCACTCTGCACTCAGCAGCACAGCAGCAGCAGCACAGCAGGCAACCCACTCTGTCCAACATGCTGCATCATCACCTTTTCAATTAAATGACTGTTTTTGTATGTAACTTAAATATATAATGATATAGCCCATTTGGTTCCGAGCACAAAGTGCAAAGACAAAAAAGAAAAAAGAAAAAAAAGCCCACATTTATTCCTACTAATTATGCAGAGATGAAAAATATTGCCACGAATTTTGCTCCTACTAAAGATGTATTGATTTGTTGCACGTCGTTTTGGAGCCCTGAAAAACAATCAGTCAGCTGCACGAGTAAAGCAAGTGCAATAGTTTCAGGCTGAGCAAATGATCCCACTGAGTCCCCAAAGTTGTGCACAGTGAAGTCAGGGACGTCATTGCTTTTTGCTTGGAATCACATTCACTGTGTGTAGTTCTGGCTGTGTCCCCTGCAAATCTCCTTGGAGACAAATGCTGACATGTGCCGTCTCGCTGTGCCAGGATCATCCACGAGGCTGGCTACTCAGAGGAGGAATGTAAGCAGTACAAGGCCGTTGTCTACAGCAACACCATCCAGTCCATCATCGCCATCATCAGAGCCATGGGGCGCCTCAAGATCGACTTCGCTGATGCAGCCAGAGCCGTGAGTGACAGGAAGTAGTTGGCGTTTTCTCCGTTTGCGCATGTATTTCTGCACAAGGGCGCCTCAGAAAGCTGTCAGCGTCTCTTTGGTTGTGTATTATTATCGGTAATTGTCTCACGCAATGCACGGGGGCGCTATACGCTTGTACAGTGCAGTGAAATATTCTGGAGTCAACGTTAGAACGGAGGTCACGGTCCTTCTGGTTCATGCAGTCATTTTGCAGAGAAACTAACCAGGAACTCCACTTAGCTGAAGTGTCAACAACAGCAACAGCAGCAGGAAGCTGAATGTTTTCATGTCTTAATTTATCAACACATTCTGAGTTTTTTTCTTTTTTTGGTGTTTTTGCCTTCACAAAAAGGATTAATCATTTCCTAGGCGTGAGTGTTATGAGCCCTCTGTCGTCATGACCAATCCTGCTTTCACTTCCTGCCCGGATGGTTCAACGTTCACGCACTGATGTACTTGAGACACAGTGTTTCTTCCGTCTGCGCGAAGAACAAGAAAAGAAAAATATTTTTTTTCTTCTTTTTTTACACTGCTTACACGGTTATAAAATGGCAGGCTATGCTCTGGCACTTGGGAATGTATGTTTATTTATTTTCTTATTTATTAGCAGCAAATTTCCTAAAGTGGAAATCAGCAAAGGCTCGATGGAGGTTATCTTGTCTGTTGCCCTCAGGTCTTCTGTAAATGTTCATTTCAAAGTAGCTGTATTTCCTTGGCAGTTGTTTTTTTTTTTTTTTTTTTTTTTTTTTACAAAATAAAAGCAATATTTCTAAAATTTCGACAAAGTGCAGTTGAGATTTGCAGGTCTTTCCATTGACCTGTCAATGCGAAAAAAGTGTTTCCATGACACTTTTACCATACACCTCTATATGGATATGTGTGGAAAAACCAACTCATGAGAGCGTCAAAACCTTTTAGCCATATTTGAGAGGTTTTCCATGTTTATGTGTTTCCATCACCAGTTTCTATTGCCATATTTAGGTTTTGTGCAATTGTAGGGGTGATGGAAATGCAGCTAGTGAGTCCAACTTATATCCGAGGTGCTGTTGTCTTCCCTGGCAGGACGATGCGCGGCAGCTGTTTGTGTTGGCGGGGTCGGCTGAGGAAGGGTTCATGACGGGCGAGCTGGCCGGCGTCATCCAGCGGCTGTGGAAGGACGGAGGAGTCCAGGCCTGCTTCAGTCGCTCCCGGGAGTACCAGCTCAACGACTCGGCCGCTTAGTGAGTCTGCCGCTCCAGCACGTGCACCAAAACAATTCTTTATCTTCACTCCGGCTAACCTGGTCTTGGTTGTGTGGTGACCTCGCTCCTCCCACAGTTACCTGAACGACCTGGACCGGATATCCAGCGGCGCCTACGTTCCCACCCAGCAGGACGTGCTGAGAACCAGAGTCAAAACTACTGGCATCGTGGAGACACACTTCACCTTCAAGGATCTTCACTTCAAGTGAGCGCAGCTGTTCTTGCTTATCTGGTGGCTTAGCTGCACCAGTCCAGCTGCAGAGCTGCTGAGTTGCATTTATCCAATAAGACACAGTTAGACCAGGTTAAAGTTTCCCCTCTTCTTTTGTGCATATAAAAAGGTTGTCAGATTGTAGCTTCAAAAAAATATTCCTTAGATATTTTTAAAGATTTTTTTTTTATGTTCAAAGTTTTTGTGTAGCTGTGAATTTTTTTTTTGCAGTTAGAAATAGAAATGTTTATAGTTGCGCGTCTCAATTGTTCTCTTAAAAAAAAACATTAAGGAGAAAAGTGCTGCATGTAAAATGTGAAAAAGTGAACTTCTTAATATATTTTGAGGTTGACTTGTTTGGTGTTGAACTTGTGATCGTCTCTCAGGATGTTTGATGTGGGTGGACAGCGTTCAGAGAGGAAGAAGTGGATCCATTGTTTCGAGGGAGTCACTGCCATCATCTTCTGTGTGGCCCTGAGCGACTACGACCTGGTGCTGGCTGAAGACGAGGAGATGGTGAGACACACAAGTCTAGGCTCGTATCTTCAAAAAAGTAATAATAATAAAGTTTGCACAGCAGCGGGCAGTTCACTGTGACCTCTCTGCATCTCCCACCAGAATCGGATGCATGAGAGCATGAAGCTGTTTGACTCCATCTGCAACAACAAGTGGTTCACGGACACCTCCATCATCCTCTTCCTCAACAAGAAGGACCTGTTTGAGGAGAAGATCAAGAAGAGTCCTCTCACTATCTGCTACCCAGAATATGCCGGTAAGACGCACGTGCAGCCGTGTGCATGTACATGGCGTGCAAATCGTGCACTTCCTGTGGGTTGGACCCACGGCATTAAACTATGATTTGTTGGGTTTTTTGAAGCATATTTTTCCTTCAGTGATGTGTTGCAAAAGCAAGTGATGTTGCACACAAAAGGAGTTCAGATGTTCAGTTGTGCCCTGGTTGCTCCTCAAAGGCGGGACAGTCTCAGATGAGACAAGCATTCCTCTAATCTCTCTGCTGCTGAACTGTGTGGGCTGCTTGTATTACAGTGTGTTATGATACTCACAGATGTTTGGTTTTTTTTTTTTTACTTATTTTTTACTCATTTTTGAACCTTTGTTTTGTCACCTTTGGCTCCAGCCATGAATAACTGTCATGGAAATCTAATATTTAGCCCTATGTTTACAGCCTCCTGCTCAGTTTTAGTTTCCTGATAAAGCTTTGTCTTAGTTGTGCCTTATACAAATGGGAAAATAAAAGACAAACACACATTTTGCACGTTTTTTTTAAAAGTTGGAGCAAGCAGAAGCTTTAAAGAAGGAACTTTATCCTATTTTTTGCCATTGACTGACGAGCTAGAGAGACTTTTCTTCTTCTTCTTCTTCTTCTTCTTCTTCAAAAAAGGGTCCATTTTTCAATGTTCCACCTCTTTTATTAGGCTCCAACACTTACGAGGAGGCGGCAGCGTACATCCAGTGTCAGTTTGAGGACCTGAACAAGAGAAAGGATACCAAGGAGATCTACACCCACTTCACCTGTGCCACCGACACCAAGAACGTGCAGTTTGTCTTCGACGCCGTCACCGACGTCATCATCAAGAACAACCTGAAGGACTGCGGCCTCTTCTAAAGGTCAGACCCTGCCGCTCCCGCAGCCCCAAGCGTTATTCTCCTACAGTCACGTGTTTCATGGGATTTATCATTTTGTTTTTGTTCCCCCCCTCAGCTTCCCGTCTTGTGTTTGGGTAGCTTGGTGGCCAACTTTCCAGGTGACTTTATTCAAGGGGCCACTAACGGGAGAACACTTCATGGACCCTGCTGAGAATGTCACTTTTAACCTTTTATTAACTTATGTTCATCTCTAAAGGTTTTAAAGATGGTGTGTAGAAAAAACATTTTGTGTAAAGTATTTGTACAACTGTCTATGTCCAGGTGATTTTTCACAGTTTTAAAATGTGCTTCTTTTACCTTGCTATCATATTTTACATTTTTTGTATAAACAGGGGGCCTTGATTTTTTTTTCTCTCACTTTCTTTTTTTGTGCTTTAAAAAAAAAAAACTTTCTGTCTGTTACTTGTAGTTGCTTGTGCCTTGCGTGCTTTAGTTGCAGTTTTCTTCCTAACGTTGCGTTAGAAGTTTATAGATGTTACGCCACCGCAACACACATCGGCCACCATGTTATCCATTGCTTTCTGATCTTTTCTTTTTTCTTTTTTTGTGTGTCCCATGATTGACCATGTGACTCTGTAAGACCAATTCACTCTGACTCTGACATAACTGTGAGAGCTCCGTGCAAACCGTCACTGATTTGCGGTTTGCATTTCTGCCGCAAGTGGGATTTTGTTTTTGATTGAGTCAAAGGGGTTGTTTGAGAGTATGTGTGTGTTAATGTGTGCAAATTATAAAAAACAAAGGGACCTTATTCCTCTGTCATCCTCTTTTAAAGTTTTATTTTTCTAAAGGACCAAAAAAAAAAAGTCTCTCTCTAACATGTTGCTACAAACTGTAACATTCCTGATAAAATCACAGAGTAAAGAGAAGCTTTAAAACGAGGATGCCAACGGCGGCCTTGTAGCAGACAGTAGGAGCACATTTAGGTCTTGTTCAGTGGATAGACTGACAGGTGACTGAGCACAAGCTTACTGTTATTGATTTTGATCTGCAATGGTTTCAAGTTACATATCCCCATGGAAGCCCCAGCCCTCTGTTTTCATTGGACAGACACAGTAGTGGACTAATCTCCATGATTTTGTTAATAAAAGCGCTTGCTGTGGTAAAACCATGGCAACTTATGCAATAAAAACTCTTCCTCTTATTTGTGTTTGAATGCTTGTCTTCCTTCAAACGACTTACAGAGCAACGTTTCGCTACTGGACGCACGTAGAATTATTATTAGAGTCAATTTCAGGACACGGTCACATTGTCTGGGATACATTTCTACACAGGACAATTTTAGTGACCTTAAGAAAGGCTGCATATGTAAATAATTCACTGTGTTCACCATGGATTGTCTTCCCTCTGCATCTGGGATGACAGACAATTTAGTCCAGGAAGCTGCATTCTGGGTTTCCAACATCTTCCAGTTCACAAACATTTTATTTCAAGTCTAGTTTTGCATTTGTTTAAATTGTTTAGTTCTGCTGCTGATCTTTGTGTCATTTAAACTGCAGGTTGAAGTAGTGTAGTGTGCTTTAAGGCAACTGGTTGTGAAGTCAAGCAAAAATGAAGAGTTGGGAACAATACATACCATCCATGTTCTGAAAGGTGTCTATAGTTATACAGCCTAAGATCTCAGACTAGTTTCTATGGTTACACTAAAAAAAAAAAAAAAAAAAAAAAAAATCAAAACATTATACACAGAAAACTAATTTTGTACAGATCTATTCAGTCATAGGGCGTTCATTCTGCGCAATTAATTTTCATTTCTTTCTTTCTTTCTTTCTTTGAAAAAGCGAATGTGAGTGGCTCCATCTAGCGGCCAGTATAGGTAACTGCAAAAGCTGCTGCTTGACGGTCCTCAAGGAGACAAGTGAAGAAAATGCGATTACCACTTTTAACATAATTACCACAGATTGTTTCTGACAATGATGCATCGCTCTTTTTTTTTTTTTTTTTTTTTTTTAATGAAATCTTCATTCAAAAATTACCTGCTGGAACTAATTAATTTTGCCCATGTTCAGTGAGTTTTACGGCCGGGACGGGTCAGTCTGAAGGAATTTCCCTGTTCAACCCCTTCCGGGTCTTTTTTAGATGCTTTTCAGAAACCATCGATGTTGCCAACAAACATCAGCGGCGGAGAAGTGGGTCAATGCGGTGCCATTGGCTGACTCCTGTCTTGCAGTTTTTGCGAAACCACCACCAGTCAAGCACAATGATTAGGCACTGGCTGAGAGGACGCTATTTCAGGGGTACATTGTGAAAAAGCCAACTGCAAAGTCATTAAACTAATCCTCAGAGGCCTCAAGATCAAAGAGAGCCGAGGAGAAGCTTCTTTAATGTGAGCGTGTAGTCGAGGAAAGAGAAAAGGAGAGAAGGAAAGAGTAACACTGGTGACAGTGAATCAGACAAACCCGAGTGACGTTCAAACCGTGTATTTATGTACAGATATTCTTTGAAAATGGCAAATTATCACAGATAGCTTACTTCTTAGAACGTGTTTGTCACCTGATGCTGTTATTTTTATTTTACAGTGACGTGTCAGTGGAGTCATGACTGCAGTCTGGTCTCTGAGAGCATAAAGACGGAACCATTTTCTTACGAAACGCATGTGAAATTGTGACTTTCCATTTTACGCAACCTGCTGATATAATGCAATCTTCTCTAGATGATACTTCAAGTCTTTCCTCTGGGGCACGTACATGCTTCTGTAACCGCCAAGCGCTCGGTTAAGACGTTCATTCAGGCAGCCACATGGTGCTGTATGGGTGACAGGAACCTCACTTCACCGAAACAGTGGCAGCACTTCTGTCAATTGAACCAATAATATTCAATCCATATTCCTAAAGATGCAGCTCACACAGACGTCCAGTCAGTCTGGGCTTTCCACTATAAATAGGAACTATACATTTGCATGGATATAGATAGTACTGTGCCACCCTCTAACCTGAAGCTGCTTCTCCTCACAGATGAGAGAAAATTCATCTGGAGCTAAGTGTCTTTCTCATTGCAAAGATGTAAAATTGTCTGGCTCTTCTTTCCTAGAACCACTTTCAACTACTTGGCTGTGAAAACCAGACTTGTGCATGTCTGTACTCCAGCATCTCATCGACAATAGTCATAATTGTCAATGTGTATTCATCTGGGCTTTTGTTGGTAGAGCCCTGCGTTGGATTTCCTACAGGTGCATGCTGCCATCATGAATTTCATGGCATAATTACATTTCCTTGTAAGCTTGAAGAAACAGCCAACATGATTTAATTGCTAATTCCCCTAAGTGACTCAGTCTAATTAACTTCTTCCGTGTGTGCGTCTGTATGTTTGAAACAGATTTTTTTTTTTCACTGCTTTTCCAGCCTCCTTCTGTTGTGTCATTATGCAGTCTGTTAAGTATGGGAATGTTAAAATGTCAGACAAACAATGTGAGTGTCTTATTGAATATCAAATGAGGATAATATAACTCTGTAGTCTGGGGGGTTTTAAAACTGTAAATGAAATATGGATTATTAAGAGAGGAGACTAACTGCATGAAGGCGACAGCTTCCCACACCCACACACACGCATGAGCGCATGCACACGCACACGCAATGTCTTTGGCGAGCTCTAAAAACAACTTAGTGTGCATTTCTTCCCTAGCAGCAAATAATGCTCAAAGCAGGGTGTCAATGAGGGAGGCACTGAGCTAAATCCATATAAGCTCTATTGAAATTCCCTTTTTGAGAGCACAGGCTGCCTCCTGTTATTGTATTTTTGCCGTCTGCCGTCGGCAGTCTGCTTCAGGGTGCTCATTACTTCCTATCTATAATGATGACATAAAGCAATATCCTCTTCTTTCATCTTATTTTGATGCACAGTGTGCATAAACAAAATACAGTGGAATAAATGCATTCGCACACCGTCTGGGGAAGCTTTTAAGCCCAGACAAAACTAATAGGATTATGTCCTTCTGATGATTTACATTCTCCCATAAAGAAAGTGAAACAAGAAACTATAATGTGCACGTTTTAAAGACATTTTGTCCCTGTCACATGAGCTGCTGTCATTCAGTAACAGAGCGAGAGAACATCTCAAAGCCGATGAGATACTTGGAGTGACTCCAAAATTAGATGCTCCAGCTAAAGGCTTGGACAGCTGATGTCTTCTCCTTTCTGTTCTTCTGTCTATCCCCTAAAACATTTCAAAATAGTGACGTTCTCTGTCCCAAATATAGATGAAATAAACACAGAACAAAATGTCCCGTAATCACAAAATGTCTTCTCATCGTATAAAAAAAACCACAGCTGCAAGTTGGCAGGCTTTGGTTTGTGTTTTGTTTTATCAGCAGCAGCTGATTTTGCCATCTAATAAACCAACAATTATAAACAAATTTGTTTTTAGAATGAAACCCTGCAGAAAATGAGGTAATCAGAAGTACATCATTGTCCTTACTTGGAACCACTAAGGACAATGTCCTGAAACTGCCAGCAGGGAACGAAGAAAGCAGTTCAATATTTCCTCAGACACCAGGAAATTCTGGGGGTCCGTCCATTTCCTAATGTTATATTCAAACTCCTTTTCAACTAGTTGTGGGGATTACTGCCAACTAATGGTTGATTAGGTTCTACTATTACCATCATATGTTGAGAATTTGTGGCAAAAGGACAAGAACGAAAGTACGGTTTGACCTAAATGCTAAGATGCTGCAGAAAGTAAAGTGGCTACAGTGACAAAGTGAATCCACTGCTCGTCATGGATTATTTACTGTCTGCAAATGCACCAGGGGATTTGTGTACGCTAATGTTGTTTTGTAGGCAAGATGCTCACATTACAAAACTGCATGCGCGTCTCTGGTGCACACGGCGCAGAGTGGCAGTAAGAGGGACTGTCCTCCTCCATCGGAACGCAGCTCTTGACACTGGTGTTAAATATTGGATGAATTTTACTTTGCCAGCCTTTCGGAAAGTCGCGCGGCCATTAAAAAGTAATGGCAACAAAAGGATTTGTCATTTTCGCTCGGACTTTGATTCATGGCGTGGTAGCAATGACGCAACACTGGCCAAACTGTGCGAATCCAAAAAGTGAGCGTGCGTGCTGTGAGCGAGTCAATTCGTTAGTTGTTCGCCTACTCACAGAGCACGCCGGTAAAAGGTTCAAGTCAGGTGATGGATGGAGGCGCTCTCCTCCTTGCATTCAGAAAAGACCAGTGATCCGTGATCGCACGGGAGCAAAGGTGAGTTAATCACTGCACTGTCAGGAGCTCGTCGTCTCTGTAAGCAGCAGTATTTCAACTGTAAACAGGCCTGCACAGTGCAGCTCTTTCTGCACACAACAAGAGGTGCATACATACAGTACCTGTGGCAACTCCCTAAGGTGTCCTACAGGAACCCATACCCTCCTGACACACAACTAGTATCCAATATATCACTGCACAGCTGATATTCTTTCATCTCATTGCCTACTTTATTTCTTTCAAGGCAGCCAATCGTGAATAGAGCACAGTTCTGCAAATATTTGTTGTTGCTGCTGCTGCCAGCCATATGAATCACCCTAAAGATTACGACTCCAGCAATAAATCTGATTTATGATAACCATAAAGTAACAGCAGCCAAAGGCTGTTGTTGAAAGAAGTGGCGAAGCCAGGAGTTTCTTGGTCACAAGGGGCGATTGTAGTTTGCTCCATTTCATGCATCATAGTGGGAATCCCATTCTAGAGTGTGAGTCTGTGCACATGCAAAGTCACAACAAAACATGTCACAGGATTCTTCTTGAACATAGGCAACATAAGTATTCACATTCTGTACACATTTTGTACTTGAGTAAAAGTAAGGACAACAACTAATGATGCAACTTTGGTACTCTTGATGCTGTCGTTTTTTTTCTTTTTCAACTGCAGCACAACCAAACAGTAATCAGTAATAGTTATGCCCAATGAGCCATTATTGGATGTTTAACCCTTTAATAACAATAACCTTGTTATTTTCTACATTTTAATTTTTCCCTGTACTGAAATTGTACTGAACTGTGACTCTGCAGTACTGTGAAATAAACTCCCTCTAAATGATGCTCCACTTTTATATTGAACTACACAACAGCATAGCTCAACCTCAAGCAACAACTTTAAGTAATAATAGTGAGTGAGTTACTTTTAACAGGCTTTGTGTCTTTCTAACACTTTTAAACACCAGCATGTTTTCCAATGTAAGGAGTAGCCTACAAAGTACTGATGTTTGGATACAAACATCAGTACTTTTACAGATGTAAAAAGCAAAAAAGATTTTTGCTTTTTACATCAATTCCACTTTTAGGTGCTACTTTGAGTTTGTGATTTAAAACTCTTTGGAAAAAAAAAGTCTTTGGAACACATTCGTGTTTTTTTTTTTTAATATAACGTCAGATTAACCAAGATCGTGCATACTCGTGACCACAAAGCCATTGCGTTTTACACTTGAGTAAACTATCAATCGTGTGTGCTGCTCTTAAACACTAAAGGGTGCAGGCTGGTGTTCCTCCTCCATGTCACCGCCTGGTGTGATCACAGCCAGCCCGAGGAAGCGCCTCTGGCAGTGTGAGCGGGAGTGTTTGTTTCCCCTCCTCTCTCCATCCTTTCTACGCCGAACCAGAACCATTTTTCTCTCCCCTCCTTCAGACTTCACATCCGGGTCATCTGCCAGTATCTGTCTCTGGCGTCTCGCTCTGCGTGTGTGTCTGACAGGGCAATAATCATCTCGTCCTCCGCCGCCGTCGCTCTACCGCAGCCCTCCGACCGACTGCGGGGCTCGCCGAGCGGACACGCCGCCGAACGACGATGAAGCCGCGGGCGCCGTGACGCCGCAGCCCCGGGGTCGCACAAAGGCGGGCGATGAGATGGTAGGAGGCTTTTCCACAGGGGGCCATCCCGCGGTGATCAACTCGCCCTTTTAACCATGTCTAAGAGCCTCAAGAAGAAAAACCACTGGACCAACAAAGTCCACGAAGCGGTGATAACCCGGGGGAAGGACGGCGAGCTGGGCTTCGAGCTGAGGGGCGGCGCGGAGAACGGCCAGTTCCCCCACTTCGGCGAGGTGAAGCAGGGGAAGGGGCTGCTCCAGAGCGGCAAGCTGGCCCAGGATGAGCTGCTGCTCGAGGTGAACAACATGCCGGTGGCCGGGCTCACCACTCGGGACGTGTTGGCCGTGATCAAACACTGCAAAGACCCGGTCCGACTCAAGTGTGTCAAGCAAGGTAAGACACGACACGACGGCGGCGGCGGTTGGTGGTGGTGGTGGTGAGCGGGGAAGCAGCGGCGTGGAGGAATGTGTGTGTGTGTGTGTGTGTGTGTGTGTGTGGCTGCTTTGACGAAGATGTGATCAGTGCCGCCATCTGTCAGTCTGCTGGGTTTTTTGTATAATTATGGACGAAACACACGCCAGCACCCGGGCCCGTGAGCCGGGAAGAGGAGCCGTAGCGATCGGGTTCGGTATCGGTAGGTAGCCCGACCGGGCTACGGTGATTCCATCGCACTGTGGTTGTTTACGTCGCTGCGCTGGGTTCGATACCCCACAACCAAGCAAGCGAGCAAGCAAGCAACCCCCGCCCCTCCGGAGGGGGTGTGTCCGGCTGGCCGTCACGCCACAGCCTGCGGTTTTCCCCGTGTTGCGGTGCGAGAGGAGGGGACGAGGCTCGACTCACCGACAGGCCTGCACCGTGGACGAGGAGATGTTTGCCTCTCTGCTACCGCACACACTGATCACACACACACACACACACACACACACACACACACACACACACACACACACACGTAAAAAAAAGAAGAAAAAAAAAGAAAGAAAAAAAAGGCAGAATAAAGAAGAACACGGCAGTCTGCCTGCTGCCAGCACAGACTGCACTGGCTCCTGATTAGACTTGTAGTCAGTGGTCGATTGCATCACAACAACATCACATCCAGCATGATACTCGTTTTATTCCTCATCCATATTTTTGCATTCAAGCTTAGCCCTCTGGTTTCAGTCGCCCGCCAAAAAAATAGAAGAAGCTTTGTTTCTGCTTCCTGCACCAGCTGATGCTTTGTTTGGAAGGGAATGAACAAAAAGCAGGCCACATAGTGTGACGGAGAGCAGAAACAACAACAACCAGACACGCCAGGTGTTGTCACTGGTGGCGGGAGAGTTACCTAAAAGTTTCCCAAACTGCTCAGCCAAGACTTTCAGAATTCTGTAGACTTAGACCTAGACTTTCTTTATTGTCATCAGGAAAAGAAACCCGGCAGTGGTTCATTTCACAACGAAATGTCGTTGCCCAGTTCCAGAAGTACAGCAACTAACTTAAATCTATATACAAGCTGAGATAAATACAGGATATAGAAAAATGCGAAATCTGGAGGTAGAATGTTGGTGTAGCATAAATAAATAGAGCAAATATACATAGTATCAACAGTATAAACAGCGACGAGGTGTGGCGGAGTATAAACAATATGAACAGAATAGACAGAATAACAGTGACTAGCTGACTAGCTAGAGGGGTATGTAGGCTGTACATGGGTAGAATAGTGCTCTGATGCTGGTGACAGTGTAGACAGTGGCAGCAGGGAGGTGGGGGGTTAACTGGCGTTTAACAGTCTGATGGCCAGGGGGAAGTAACTGTTGGTGAATCTGGTTGTTCTGCATCAGATGCTGCAGAACCTTCTGCCAGATGCCAGACGGGAGAACAGTCCATGGTTAGGGTGGGTGGGGTCGGATAGGATCCGCTTGGCTTTTGATAGGCAACGGCTGTCTGCAGTGTCTTTGATGGCGGGAAGCGGGGACCTGATGATCTGTAACGAGCAAAATAAGAAAAAAGCAAGTGATGTTTTTCCTATTTCTGCTGGCTTCCAACAAACCAAATTGCACAATTGTTTGGAAATATCTGTCAAGTGAATTCTGCACAATGTGAGACTTGCAAACGCGAGCCAGCTGGCTTATTAATCGGCCGATCAGCTTTGTTACTGGGCACAAATCACTGCCGACCCACAAGTGCCTGACAAGCTCCCGTTCTGTTGATGAAATGACTTGAGAAGTGGGAACTAATCGCGCAGGTCTACCTGTCGAGGTCACCGTGTGAGAAATCTCGCTTTCTGTCTTTCTTTCTTTTTTCGGTGGCCTGTGAGGGAGTGGAGCTGGCTGTAGTATTCCTGAGCAGCAGCAGCAGCAGCAGCAGCAGCAGTGGAGCTGAGTGAGTGACCTGCTTCTGTCAGCTGGTGTCGACTGCAGGACCAGAACGTCCCGCCGAAGCAGCGTGTGAGGGAGGCGGGGAGGAAGGGAGGGAGATGCTTATCGCCACCACTCTCCTGAGCCTCACATTATGTCCTCCTAATTGGCTAAAAGGCTGATGTGTACACACACAGCCATGAAACCTACCAGCACTGGGGCGGTTGGTTTCAGTGCAGTTAGGTTCGGAGCAGTGTGTGGGGATTGTTACTCAACGGTACAATAGAACACAGTGGACCGGCTGGCTTGCCAAAAAAATGTGAATAATATTTTAAAATATTAGTCAAGGCAGACACGGTGGTGCAGTGGTTAGCGCCTGGCAGCAGCTGATCGTGAGTTTGATTCCTTTCTGTGTGGAGTCTGCAGGTTCTCCCTGTGTCTGCTGGGTTCTCCAGGTTCTCCTGCATCCTCCCACAGTCCAGAAACACGCATGTGAGGTGATTTGGAAACTCTAGATTGACACTATACATGTGTGTGTGTGAGAGCGAATGGGTGATTGTCTCTGTGTGGCCCTGCGATGAACTGACCTCCTGTCCTGGGTGTCACCGTGCCTTCACCCTGTGACAGCTGGGAGAGGCTCCAGCAGACCCCCAAGACCCTGAGTGGAGGAGGGAGCGGGTTTTGAAAATGGATGGATGGATGTATGGATGTATGGATGGATGTATCTTCTTATCTTCTATTATAGCTGGATTGGCACATTAAATTAACAAGAGAGAGGTAATATATTATATTCTTGGCATCTTATTGTGATAAGGCCTCAGAGGATATTCACACACAAAAAGGATTATCTAATGATGACGGTTATCATCTGTGAGGGAGAAATATAGGAATATCATCTACCTGTCACACTGAGAAGCAAATCGGGGGTGGGGGGGCCTCAACAAGCTGCTGAGCAAGACGGACTTTAGAAGATGGATGGATGGAATATTAGACAGGGTGGTTGCAAAGACATTTTAGTGACCATTAGTGACAGTAATATATCTATTTTTTTAGCTTTTTGAAAAAATGTTTTGCTTTGATTCTTTCAGGGGGTCTCATGGGTTAATCGGCGGGAGGTATGAGGGGCCGCGGGGTCCAGACCCCCCAGGACCTCCCTGTGTTTCGCACACTGGGCACCACCAACACACACGATCCAGTTTGTGTTTTACCACTTTTTAAATTCCATTTTTTTTACACTTTCCTTATTCCTGTCATGCAGTCACGTTGGGTTTTGCCGCACCAACATTTCACTGCCATGTCACATGACGTTTGAATCTTGAATCTCCTGACGTGTGATTGGTCTGAGTGTCGTTGCTTCCACGTTGCTGTGATTGATTATTGAGGCACAGCCGCCGGCAGGGTGCGAGCGTGCGATGGACCCTGCGACGTGCATGCCTACGTGCGTGCGAGGAGTCAAACGCTAACGCGTGGTGGACAGCTCGTCTGCCGCTCCTCCCTCTCTGATCCATTTAAACATGAGTCTGTGTTGTATTGGACTGCCCTGCTCGGAGGAACGCCCTTCAGCTCCTCGCAGCCGAATCGACGTATCGCTCACTCGTTCTCTCAGCCCCTCCTGTGCCCCCCCACCCTCTCTCCCTCCCTCCCTCTGGCCTTCTCATTGCTGTTTCACTTCCAGTGCCGGAACAGAATGTATTTATGGCGGCTGCGCTCGCAGATGGTTTGCTGACACACTATACCGAGGAGCCGTCCAGAAGCCGTCTAGTCGCTGTGCTGTGTTGTGGGGAGGCCGCACAGCATGACACACTCGATTTTCCAATTTTGAAGTGTGCACCAGTCAGGTTAGAACAGGCATGGGCAAACTAAACTGGCCATATGCGGCTCGTTAAGCTTTTGAATCCGGCCCGCTGAACTTGTATAAATTATATAAATTATATTTATCAATTTCAACCATTTTTTCAGTGTTTTCAGAGTCATTTCAATAAAGAGCTGAACACCGTGGGGCTTCAAAGACGTTGGTTTGGTTGCAACTTTGCTTTGGTTAATTTTCAATTGACATTAAAGCAACATGTTCTCTACATCCCATGATAGCTTTTTCTCTTCTATGAGGTGGCTCACCAAAACACGCCATCCATCTGCTGCTGCCCCGGCTCCTCTTGTCACATTTTAGAACCCGGTGTGGCCCACCAGTGAAAAGTCCCCCTCCTTCCAGGTTAGAAGGGCCTGATCTGGTCCTGAGGGAGGAGAGCGTAGTCTGATCGTCGTCCAAAAGCCGAATCCCAAGCTGCCGACTGTCGCCGGCCTGTTTCATCTCCACTCGCCAGGAGGTTTTAAGAAACAAACGCGACGAGGCATCAAATACCTCTTTACCTGCTTTTATTTTTGACACCAGCACATTCTCAGATTTGGGCCCAATTTATAGACCAAGCTGTGAAAACAAGCAGTGTCTAGTCTTGTGTTGGGAAGGTGTTTTTTTTTTTTTTTGCGCAGCAGTTTTTTCACAGCACGCAGGTGTGAGCCGAGAGTGTTGAGTTTCCTTCTTATGCGCTCAGTTATTATGACGATCAGTTAGGAATCTCAACCTCCATCAGTCTGCTTGTGACGATTGACTTTTGTTTTGTTTTGCCCGAAAGTCATCATGGAGGAATACAGGAAGTGCCAGGAAACATGCTTTGACTGCGCGTCTCAAGGGGCCTGTTATTTATCCTGTTTATGTATCTGAATGCTTCAAGAGACTTGCACTCTGTCATGTAAATGGATGTGCTGTAAATAAATCTCTACTAATAGCCGTATAAATGCATAATCATAGCAGGCCACACTGGCGAATAGGACAGGAGTGAAACGATGCAACACACACATTCAGCTTTTTGTGCGTTTTCTGGAGTTGTGTTTTGCAAAAAGAGACATTCACGTATATTAATTAATGAACATAACGATGTTCTGAAGACCTCCTGAACAAGGTTGCTTTAGTTTCAGCGTCCTTTTATTGTGTCTTTTCAATGAAAAACCAACATGTCCTCCAACATCAGTGAGTCACATCAGCGAGCATTTTCGAAACAAATGCCCTTTTCTTAGTTATTATTGGTCACTGCGATGTATACAACCAACTGATAAATATATCTGGTCTTTGTTCTTCTGGTGCCCACAAGCAGAAAGCAGGAGAGAAAAGCAACCGGCTGCTCGGTTCACTGAGGCAGATTTATAAAAGTGTCATGAAGATCAAAGCTGCCAAGAGGTGTTAGAACAGTATGGAGAGGTGTGTGTGTGTGTGTGTGTGTGTGTGTGTGTGTGTGTGTGTGTGTGTGTGTGTGTGTGTGTGTGTGTGTGTGTGTGTGTGTGTGTGTGTGTGTGTGTGGTAGGTGAGAAAGAGGTGGAGGCTTGCGAGAGGAATATGCTGAGGATGTGAGAATAAATGCAAAAATGAGAATAGAAAAAAATACATTTTTAAAATGTTTGTTCCCACCTAAATGTTGTCCGTCCCTACCTCTGAGTAGCATCACCTGTTTCCCTTTAAGTCTTATTTAAAAAATAAATAAAAAACAATAAAAAAGGATGATAGAAAAGAAGGGAATTATCATTTAAAATGAAGTATGTTTCCATCTTAAAATAACTCTGCTCCTCTTTGTTGTCTTTGGCTTTTGTCATAAATAGCATGACACGAATGCAGGGATATAAATAATATTAATGTCAGCTATTTTTAGTCCTGCTTTTTTCATCAATACACTATTATTGGGGGACATTATTACAGTGTGGATTCACAACAAAGATACTCTGATTTGCTGAAGACCAAAATTCTGTCAACACACTGCTTTCAGAATTTCTGCTCAGTTATATAAAAGACATAAACAGACATTACGCCAGAGGTACTCGGCTGTTTTTTACCGTTGCCCATCTGAAATGTGTCTTTGCCTCTTATAGAGGCGAGTGTGGCGGAGCATGACCCCTGCATCTCTCGCTTGCTCTCAGGTTTATGAGGACCGTATATGCCGAGAAAAAAAGAGCCTATGAATTGAAAATGTTAACATGCCCTTTAACACCTTGGTGGAGTGCAGCCAGGCCATGTCAAACTGTAGCAGCTCTCAGCCACAGCCTATATAGGCCAGAGCAGCAGCTGAGTGAAGGAGCCGCCAGTGAGTGGGGATTATGAATTTAAAAACTTGATCTAGAATTTAACAGTATCCATCACACTGTGTGCACTGAGGCATATTCAGCATTCACAGTGGTAGATTTACCTAGCCTATTAAAATATATAGAAGGAGGCATCTAGAGTAAGCAGTGATAATTTTCTGCTATTTGCATGAAATGTTCCCAGCACTCTGAAAAGGATCTTCAGGGGACTTTTGATGATGTGGTGGGTGTTGCGATATCGATACAAATTCATTAATTTTAATGTTATTTCATCATGATCATGTCTTCAATGTTTTTAATTTGGGAGGGCTGGAAAAAAAAGGTAAAAAAAAAAAAAAATCCTAGAAAGGAGTGCAGAGAAGCAGAGAAGGAGTGTTTGATGGTGTTTGGTGAAGGCATTAGTTGGATCAGAAGGTGGAGCTTGGTGATCTTCTGGTTCTCAGCTCTTCTTCTCCTCAACTCTGATTTCCAGGCCTTGAGCTCTGCTGCCTCCACCCTAAAAATAAATGCTGCAAACTAGCCGACTGCTTGCCGTCAGAAGTAGGTTGCAACTGCTGCTGGTAATCAGACAGTCAGTCTGGAGGAGATAAACACACTTTAATTTTGTGCTTGTGCTTGTCGGCCTGCGGTTCAGGGGGAGCTTGACAGGCCGTCGCTTATGCTTGTTAGGTTTTGATTGGATAGTTGGAATTTGAGGGTGGAGCCAAGCCATCCTGAAATCTGAAACCAACCTCTTGGTTTATTTATTTATTTATTTATTTATTTATTCATTAATTTATTCTAAGAGATGTATAGAAATTGCGGCAGCCTTGAAGGTTAAGTGTGCAAGATTTAGCAACATCTAGTGGTGCAGACACACAATGCAAAGAAATTAGTATCTGCATATTATCACGCACAGCCTTTAATGCCCATTCTCGGCCATGCCGCCATCTTGGTTATTGCCATCAAATGGTCAATTACCATCAGAACGGTCGACTTGACGACTCGTCCAGCGGCAGACAAGCCATCACTCCTGCGTCTCTCTGCAAACATTTTTCTGCCATCAGCAGCATTTTCCATCTGGGAGAGGCGGCTCGCCTGGAAGTGAATCCTTCTCCTCTGATGTTCCTCTTGGTTTCACATCTTTCTTACACCAGCTGTGATGTCGGTGGGACATCACAAAACCCTGAGCTAATCACATCCGTATTCTGGGGTAGGGTTGGAACTCACTGATGCAGTGTGATGCAGTGTGTTTGGACTTGTGGACCTGCTATTTATGTAAACAGTGTTTGTTAATTAGTGACGGGCGGCCGCAGACAAATTGTTAGCAGCCACAAATGAATTTTTTTCTCTTTTTGTTGCTTCCCGGCCGCCCTCGCCCCCGTCTTACCTGTTTGCCTGCAGATCCTGTTCTTTTTTTTTTTTTTTTTGGAAAGAAAAAAACATTTTACTTCCTCTTTAACGTGACTCACGCCCCCCGCCAGGCTTTAAATGCGGAAAATATTGTCACGTTTTGATTCCAATCAGTCACCCAGCTGAGCTGCGCTGCCACTGCTGCTCTAAACACACCTTATAATTATTGAATCAGACTGCAGCGGCTCTCTTTTTTAAGTGACTTTATGTCACATACATAACTCATACATATGAATACACAAGGAAAAAAACAATACATAATACATTGGTTCCATTTTAGATGTAAATATTACACACTGGGCCTTTTACAGTAAATGCTCCGTCCTGTTGTTACAGTTGATTCTACTTCAATGGTATTGATCTATGAAATATTGCTTTGACCTTTACCCCTCAACGTATACAGTGTATATGTACTGTATATATATCTTTTTTTTTTCTCCATCCCACATGTAGCTATGTGGGTGTATTCAGGTGATGATTACGCACATACATCAAAATCAAATGCAGTTTTAAAATGTTCTCTGCCATCTACTATTATGGCCCCTGTCTGCTGTTGGTGAGCTGCTGTTTGTGACGTCACCTGCGCAGCACTGCACTGCACTGCACTGCACTGCAGTTTGTGGGTCACACAGCAGGTTGGTTTGTATACAGTCAACTAAACTATGGCAAAGACTATAATGACTATGTTCTAAAGTGAGGTGTCGTCCTCCTCTCGCTACACACTGAACCTTCAAGTGACTGCCCTCCTAATGTGGAGCCAGTATGTTGAGACTGATGGAGCTGAGTGAGAGAAGGTGACCTTCTCTACTTCTTATGTTGCTTTGTTGATGAGAAGCTTGAAGAATCCGTGCATAACACCCCGTCCAGCCGCTCTGTTGGTATTAATAACTCGGCAGGAGATGAGTTCTGTCAAAAGCGCAGGGCTATTTTTTTTTTTTTTTTTTATTGAGGCTGGAAGCTGCTGGAGTTCCGCTCAGAGGATGAAACTCCAGCTCAGCCGGCCAATGACCAAGTATCTAAGTGGTCCAGTTAAGTGAATTAGGTCAATGTAATTCTCCTCACTGTGGACATGCTGCTGCTTGTGCCAGCAGCTGCATCTGTCGGCAGACTTGGGATGGACGGGGATGTGCGTCGGCGTCTCTCTAAGTCGTGATTGAAAAAAGGATTTTTTTTTTTCATATCAGAAACGTTTTCCCTGCCTCCGAGTCTGAACGCTATCCAATTTACACCGAGCGTGATGCCGTGAAATGTGCCATCTCATTTAGCCCTTTTATTTATAGAAGTGTGTGATTGGCTTGTGACGCCGTGTGACATCTCGTGGTCGCTTCAACTGGAGGTTTGACCTTGAGATTTTTTCGGGAAAACAACTCTAGATATTTGGTGATTGACCACCTTGAGATTTTTTCGGGAAAACAACTCTAGATATTTGATGATTGACCGTCTTGATGATGAGAGTGGCAGAGTGTTGGCAAAAACAACCAATATGTCATAAAACAACAACAACAACCATGCTTCCATCGAACACAGCTCATTTGGCTGAGCTAAAGCACCATCTTCTTATGATTATTCATTATTGTGTGTGTGTGTGTGTGTGTGTGTGTGTGTGTGTGTGTGTGTGTGTGTGTGTGTGTGTGTGTGTGTGGAAGCCATCGCTGGGCCAAAGTCAGAAACCAGCAAAACCGGCACAAAAAAACAAAAGAAGAAAACAACAAGTTTGCAACAACGGCAGAGCGTCTGTAGAAGCGACTTGTCCCGTCGGTCTTGTTGCTGTGATGTGGTCTTTCTTTTCTGGCTTCAGCCTCTTTGTACAGTGTGATCTAAATTCGTATTTCTGGCTCGTCTACGCTGTCTCAAAATGTTATTACATCACCGGTTTGGAGCCAGCAGAAATAATCAGGCCACAGACACCAGCGAGTTTACGCTGCGCAGCAGAGACGTGTTTTTCTCTACAGGAGGAGCGAGTGTAGCGCAACGTCCTCGTCTCTGATGTGTTTATGGTCTCGCTGCTTGTCTGGTTGCTTTGATCTTCATTTAGACGTAAGTGAGGCCATTTAGCAAGCACGACGTGACCGAGTTCATCGCCCGTCTTATTGCGACAGATGCTGTGAACTCGTGTTATTTGGATGCCGCCGCGATATTTCACCCAAATGTGTAGGTTTGCAGCCTCCTCTCGCTGCTCAGGAGGTGGGAGGATCCGCTGAGGCCGCTGTGGCTGCAGGATAGAACATCTCTCACCTCCAGAGGCGGAGACATATGGGCCGTCGCTCGTGCCGCATCACCGGGACTAAAAGTTATCTGGATGGCGTTTGCGTGTGGGCTCGTGGCGCTGCGTGCGCTCCCTTTTGATGAGCTTCACTGTATGCAGCTAACGTCCTGTACATTTACATAAAACATGACCCCCCACCCAACCCCCCACACCCCACCACCTCCCAACTCCCTCCCCAGTCTCACAGAAGCGTATCATATTCAGTCAGCCACTGTTGCACGGTGGGCAAACGGGTGGCTTCCATTGTTCCACCTAGCGTGGATTAGCTCGCAGCGCTAATCTGATATCTTTACAGTGGGCTTCACATTTGAATGAGGGGGATTATAAAAGCTGGCATCAGCCTTTCAGCTGCAGCACTGAAGCTGGTGACGGGCTGCAAACAGCAAGAGTTTGATGTTGTTGTGGAGCCCAACCAACGCTTCAGATTCCAGAGTCGTGAAGCTCTTTTCTTTCTGAGCGCTTTACTGCCATTCAAGAGCAAATGAATGTTACCTCAGTGGGGCAGATTATTCTGTTTTATTCAATGAGCGTATCAGTGGTGAAGGATGATCTGAGGGCAGAAAAGGGTTGCGCCGTGGAAATACTATCAGCGCAGCGCTAATCTGTGTGAGTGTGGCAGCCAGCAGCCTTCTGGCCCCACTCAGAGACTCGCAGCTGATGCGCCACAGTCTTTCCGTTTGCATTTGAAATAATTTCATCATCAGTGTAGCTGATATTTCCTGCCAGTAGAGGACAGCAGCTGCCTGATGGAACTCCTTCCGTCCTGAGGCATCGTCCTCTCTGGCTAATCAACAGGAGCTGCAGATGAAATTCACAAATGGTGCCTTTTTTTTCTTTTTCTTAGTTGACTGCTCAGTAATTTAGACCATCAGGCGTGAGTTCATCAGTCAGCGTCTGTTCTAATGTGACAGTCTAAGTGGTGACAGTGAAATCCTAATATATTTAACTCAAAATAAATCTTTACAATAGATTTTATCCACATGTTTCTGAAACATTCATGTCAGCATTTGCTTTTTGCCTCCGCTAACTAAAATAACAACAGCAAACAACAAACAGAAAAATGAACACAGGGCTTCAGGCCTTTGACACAGATAAAACGTTGCATTGAACATAGAGCCCAGAGTTCAAACAACAGTTTGCAGCGTGTTGTCTCAGTAGATTTATGAATGGGAATCACTGGATCTTCTGAGGTTACAGTGCCAAAAGATTGCTTGAAAATCATGACTCAGGTTTGAACACGTTCGATTTACTGCTATGTGGTCCTTTTTCAGATCATCCCTCATGTCATCATACCCAGAATATTCTTCCAGTTTTTTGTAGTTTCAGGTTTAGTCAGGTTAGTCTAATTTCTAACATCCCTTCTGAATTAAAATTACAATTTTGTTTTAGTGAAGCAGATGAGTGTGATTATTATTCTTAATGTGCTATGAGGCTTATTTTAGCAATTTTTTTTTACACACAATAGCATAGTATAAGTAATGAATATTTATATACTAGTAACATCATATTGAATTTGCATAATAGGAGCCATAACTTCCTGTCTCTTGGTCCCTGACTAGTGGCGGAGAGATGATGTCGCCACAGGATCATTGTTAGTTCGATAAGCACATTTGCTGAAACTCGCAGGCAGCACCGCCCCCTTGTGTGCTTCATATACAATACAGCGATACGGCTGAAGTGGTTCCTGCATGCAGTTTCCACATTCAGCATGAAACACAGAGAGAAAGGAATGGCTGCTCAGGTCAGCTGGAGCCGAACTCATTTAGCTGTGGATTCAGCAGCGTGAAGAATGGCCCCGACCACCCAGGCTTTATTAGCCTATCAGACCACAGCAGCCAAATGAAGTATTGAAGATGAGCGTCATTATGTTGTTCGCAGGGCGGCTTTCTTCTTCCACAGCCACAATTATTAACTTTTTGTATTGACCGGGAGCCCCTGCTGGTTTTAAGCCATGCAGTTATCGACCCTTTGCACCTTCACACCGATTCCTATGACTCTGGGCTGCCTGTAGGGCTGCTCTCTCTCTCTCCCCCTCTCTCTCTTCCCTCCCTGTTCTAGTGAGTCTCTTCCCTCCGCAGCGGCGCAGGATAATGTCTCCGAGCCTCCTAAACACCTCTGCCCCCGTTCCACCGATCTACATTCCTCTTCCCTCCGCAGCTCTCCGTCAGCGTGCTCCTTCAATTGTAATTAAGGTGCCTCCCGCTCGCGTGCAATCAGAAGTGACAAACATCTCCGTAGATTCATGTTTAAAACAGGAGAGCCACTCTCAAAAAAAAAAGAGAAAGAAAAAAACAATTTCATCAGCTTATATGTGGGTGGCGAGAGGAGTCGGGGAAGGAATTAATTTGCAGGTACGAGGGCTGGTAATTTGTGTCACCTCCCTCTCTGAGTCTTCAAGTCTCATTTTGTTTCTTTATGCTGTGACTCGGGTGTAAATGTGCGTCTGGCTCTAATTAGGGCAAGCAGGGATACCATCAAGTCTAGACTGGGGAGGTAATCAATGTAAAGACCTCCTCAAAGTTCACATGGCATTTACTAGTAATAATAGACATTACTATCATGGATTGGCTCTGCTTCCTCCTGCTGGCACAATCCTATTGGGAAGACAGGAGACCAATTGATCAGTGGTTTTCAACCTTTTTTGAGCCACAACACACATTTTTTTACATTAAAAAAAAAATCCCATGGCACACCACCAGCCAAAATACTGTAAAATGACACTTTTAAGCCTAATAATGAAAATATGTTTATTTACACTCACTCAGTGTGAAACCTGCTAAACCTGCTTAGATGCACACAAAGCTGATATCCTGGGAGGAATTATTTGGAATGGTATTAAATGGAATTGTGTTATTTTTAGACCAATTAAGTGAAAGTGGAAACTTTTCACTTCATCCATCCATCCATCCATCCATCCATCCATCATGAATCTCTGCCTCTTCCTGCTCTCAGGCTGTTGGTGGTCTGCTAGAGCTTCTCCCAGCTGTCACTGGGTGAAGGCAGGGTGACACCCTGGACCAGTGGCCAGTTTATCGCAGGCACACTTTTTTACAGCACACCTGACATTATCTCAGAGTAGTGAGATGTGTTCTAGTGTGCTGCGGCACAGTGGGGGAAAAACCCTGCAACTGATCATGTCAGGTTATGTTGAACAAACTCATCATTCTTTTAACCCTTCCCTCTCAGCCATACACAAAAGCAGCCTGAGGCCAGTTCAGACTCACAACTTTACTTCACCTCTTAATATCTACAATAAGTGTTGGTTTGAAATGTCTTTACAGACGTGCTTGTTGGGTCTCTGTGTTCCCCTGACTGTGGATTATTTAAACAAAATAATACCTCTCTGCTCCTTGTCGTCACTTTGTCACAAAAGAAAAGCTGTAATTGTCATAAAGAACGGCTGGTAGTCGCACGCGTGCCTGTAATTTTGCTGCTGTGAATGGCACGCAGGAGAAAGGCGACGGCACGGAAAGCGTCAGAGCAGACAGCCAGTGTTATTATAATAACTTGTTAATGTGCACGTTGTGGTGATAGTGAAGGTTGTGTATTTGTGGTCGTCAGTGTGAGACGGCTCTTATTAGAATCCCCACAGCAACCTGCCGCTTCTCCTTCAGGTGGCTCCATTTTCTCTCCGGGAGTCTGGACCAGAACCAGAGCGAGTTTTTTTTTGTTGTTGTTGTTGTTGTTCCATTTTTCCCAATGTGTTCAGGATCTCATATCAGAGGGCTAAACCAGTTTTTTTTTCTCCTGGATATTGATTTTCTTTTTTGATTTTTACTCTGCACACCCAGCTCATGATGCACCCCAGTGCTTCCCCAGCAGGTGAGATTCCCCACACTCTCACATTTCCCCCGGAGCTGTTTCTGGAAGTTGACCCAGTAAGCAGTGCGACTGCGGTGCTGCTTGAATTTTGCTCCGTGTGCACGTTCAAGAGTTGTTGCTGCCGGCTCCTGCTCTGCACTTTTGCAGTGTTGTTCTCCTCTTTGGACTCTGTGACCTCCAGTGGGATTGTGGGCAAACTCTCCATCACTCGGTCCCTACACAGGTTTCGTGATAACCTCCACAGATGTGGCGGCACTTCAGCTGTTTCTCCAAGATGCCCCACCGACCGCCTGCTCAGGATTCTTGTTATTCCCAAGTGGTTTGCTCCGTGTGATAGAATGTGTGTCTCTATGTGGATATAATGACAGGACCTCCAGGTTGGACGACCACAACACCTCAACTCTTCCTTGTGTTTGCATGTCAGAACACGGCAGTGCGTGTTGTGTGTTCCGGTTGTGAGTCTCCGTTTGCACGCCAGTCTGCGTTCCTGGAGCTGCACTATGGGGTGGCTTTGCACCCGAGAACCGAGCGGTTCAACGTGATGGCATGATGACAACGCGGCACGTTGACTGTGCTCCCCTCCTCTCCACACATCCTTGGAGAGGAGGAGGCTTGTCAGGCCTGATTATGTCTTCTGAAATCAAACAAAATGGCTCCTGTTTGTCTCTGCGACCCCCCCCCTGCTCACCCCTCCCCTCTCCACCCGCCGCCTCGCACTGGAGTAGGACGAATACCATTTCGTATTCATTGTTAGTGGGGTTTTTTTCCCCACTTAGAATGAGTGAAAGACTTCTGACATTTCCAGAGTCGGTGAACTTTTGGAACGTGGAGTTTATATTTTCTGACATTTCACAGAGTGCTTGTTTCAGCAGAAGGGAATCGATGAGAGCGTTTGGTCCTGCTACCTGGCATTAGACTGAACAAGCACAATCTTTAATTGAAAATAGGAACAAAGCGTAAAATGCAAGTGAGGGATCAAACGGGGCATGGAAATTAAAAACAAAAGAAAAAACGTTCATAACCATTCCATTGTTATGAACACAGCTAGAATTCAGGGACGGTTGTAAAAACAGTTTGTATCTAAAGAACAGAAGTGCAACAACTGAAAAATGCAGTGTGCTCTTAAAATAGACCAGCGGAGAAAGATGCACTGCAGGTGAGAGTGAGCGAGGCCTGTTTCTGTTGTGACGACTGAGTGTGTGTTGCTCTTTACATGCCGGGTGGAGGAGCCTGAGGGTGAAGGCTGCTTGGCAGGAGACGTCCTATCAAGATCAGAGACAGGTGTTGGGGTTTGGGGCGGGGGGGGCTTTGGGGGGAGTGATCTTGACCTACTGAGGGCAATAAAATCACAATTAACAATTCATTCATACCTGAGGGGAGAAAACGCTGGGTAGTATTGAGTGATCCACAGCTTCATCCAGGAACAGGCCACAAATGGCCAAGATGGTCTCACTGCACTGTGAGGGTTGTTTACTCTCATTTGTTTCATTAGCTGCGTTTCCATCACCCCTATAATTGTGTAAAACCTAAACTTTGCAGTGAAGAACTGCTGATGGAAACAGCTCAACTTGGAAAAACCTCTCAAAAATGGCTAAAAGGTTTTGCCGCTGTTATGAAGTGGTTTTTCCAGACGTACACACGCCACGTACGGGGTCACGTGACCAGTTCACTGACCAGTGAAAATGGCACGTTGTGACTGGACGGAGGACAAGACGGAATATGTTTTTTACAAGTAATCAAAGAGAAAAAAAATCAAACATTCTTGGAAATTTTAGAAATATCACTTTTATTTTGCCAAAAACTGTCATGGAAACGCAGCTATAGAAACAAATCAGGATTTTCTGACACAGCTAACTGCGCACTCCACAACATCCTGTTGTAAATCTGCTCTCATCGACGCACATTTAAAAGCCATTTGTAAACAAAATCCCGGAGGCTGACATTTAAATCTCGCTGATTCTGCATCTCAGACCAAAAGTGGCATTAAGGCTCATTAAAATGTTTATCGTTCGGACGTGTGGAAGTCCAATAGGCCCTCACTCCAGAAATGTGCTTGTTGTTCCCGTCCTGAGTTTGGAGTACAAAAAAGCTCAATTGCAGGCAGATTGTTTTCGTATGTTTTCTTGGAAAATTGTTGTCGGGATTGTAGGAGGACGTCCAGATCCTCAGTGGGTGGGTGAAGGCGCAGCAGGCCGAGCTGCTCACTAAACCATTTCAAACCCCAACGCTGCAAACAGTCGCTGGGTTCCTGGAGCCAGGTCACAGCTGCCTTTCTGCAACTTCTAAAACCTCCATCAACGATGAAGCACATTTGAAATTGCAGAACAATCAAAGGATTTTTGCTGCATGTAAAATAAATCTGGATTTTTTTATTTTTTTTTCCTATGAAATTGGGAAAGTCAACAGCTGTGCAAACAACTCTGCATCTTTGTGTTCCTAAGCAACCAAGGCGGCATGTTGGGTCTTCAAACCGGCCGTATGTATAGTATATTTCTGTCTGCGGAGCTGCCTCCTCAGCCTTTTGTAGGTTTGCAGTCAGTGCTCTGAAAATATATTAAGCCTTACTTACTCGTCCAAACCGGGCCTGACGTCCCCCCCATCATGCAGCAATTTCATTGGCCAAACAGTGCCTCACTAGTCCACATTACACATATTCCGCCTCGTCCGCCCGCACTGGCATCCAGGAAACACTGCGAGCAGCGAGCGCTCAGCAGCACAGCAGCAGACAATACCGGCTGATATTGAATATATAACTTCAGCAGACGAGCCTATAGAGCGGCGCTGCACTGTGGCGTTTAATAATGTGTAGGCTGCCGTGTCAGAGCGAGTGCCAGCGGCTCCGGCAGCTCCGGCGCTCAGCCACGGCGCTTCTGCATGTCGCCTCTCTCAGCGGCTTAAAGCTGAATCCTGCCAGCGTGACCTGCAGGACCTCCACTGATTGCTGTCTACCATGATGACTCTGTGATTGATTGTGGCTGTCGTCTTTGCTTCTTCATTGCCACCTTATAGCTTTTTTTATTTATTTATTAATTGTTATTTAGAAAAGTTGGGTTCTCTCCATGTTCTCCCGGTGTCTGCTGGGTTCTCTCCAGGTTCTCCCTGTGTCTGCTGGGTTCTCTCCATGCTCTCCAGCTTCCTCCCACAGTCCAAACACATGCATGTGAGGTGAACTGGAAACTCTAAATTGTCCGTAGGTGTGTATGTGATCGCGAATGGTTGTTTGTCTCTATGTGGCCCTGTGATGAAGAGGCCACTGGTCCAGGGTGTCACCCTGCCTTCACCCAATGACAGCTGGGAGAGGCTCCAGCAGACCACCATGACCCTGATGGTAAATGGATGGATGGATGGATTAGAAAAGTTTCCTCCCTCCCTGTAGTTTCACCCTCCTCACTCAACCAGGCAGCCGCTGATGTGAAAAAAAAAACCAGCTCGATATTATTTCTGAGTAGGATCTGCTGTTATAAAGGCTTCATCACGAATTGTCCTTAAATACTTCTTCTTTTAAATGTGGGCGCCAGAGCTCTGTGTCTCTGTGCTGGTGTCTGTTGATTCCTTGTTTTCACCCAGGACGGTGCTCAAGGCATCTTCTCTGTCTTCTGGAGCTGCCATCCCATCACACCTCTGCCTGCCTGCCTGCCTGCCTGCCTGTTTGTGTGTGTGTGTGTGTGTGTGTGTGTGTGTGTGCGCGTGTGTATGTGTGTGACCTCAGCGTACCGCGCTGCTGCTGCTACTGCTGCTGCTACTGCTGCTGCTGCTGCTGCATTCCACAGCATCTTTCCATTTCCGTGCGTGTGACGCGTTCACACACGGTCTGACATTGGAGAGCGGCTGGTGGGTGAGATGATGATGATCGATCATGAGCATTTGAAGAAGGTCAGCGCCCATCCTGGCATCCGCGTGCACGCGCACCCACCTGCAGGTGCTCTCATACTATATATGCCGCTCCTTCCCTCCCACCCCCCTCCGCCTCCTTGCAAACGCACGACTTCCAGTGCAGTGTCTCCCGCCGCGGCTAGGGGTCGCTGCAGGACCGTCGGAGTGGCTGTTGGCGGTCAGGTTGTTTGGAGCCGCCTGGCTTCCCACTGGCGTCTCCTGCTCCCCTCTTGTGCTCCCGACACTCGTCGCCTCGGTCTCACCGCGGCTCCCCCGCTCTTCATCCGCGTCATCCTCCTTCACCGGGATTTAAGGGAAAAATATATAACTGTCAGCGACCAGGTGCGGTCGCGCGTCTCTCCGTGCGTGCGTGCGCGCGTGCGCGGTGTGGAGCGGCGAGAGGCGGCGGAACGGCGGCGTTTTCTTTGGAGACGGGCGAGGATGCGCTGAGAGATTAGAGGACGCCGGGGAGGACAGGCCGGTGTGCGGATGTGTACCTGTGGAGAGAGCAGGAGCGCTTCGACCCGCAACATCTCAACATCCGCCCGAGCTGCCGATGAGGTGCCCGGTGTCTCCATCCCTCCTCTGCCTGCCTCCGCATCCCCCCGATTTCCCTTCCCCCCCCGTGTGTGTGTGTGTCTGTGTCTGTGTGTTGTGTGCGCGCGCTTCTCTGTGCATGCATAAATACGTGCATGGGCATCTGTGCATGTCAAATATCTGTGGCCTGCATTTGCATCACAGCTGTATGATGTGAGATGATGTGACGTTCACCCCTCTGACAGCTGCAATAGATCTCACAGGGTTAATCAGCTTTTCCTCCTGTCTTTCTTTGTGTTCTTCCTCTCCTCCTCTTCCTCCTCTCCTCTTCTCCTCCTCTCCTCCTCTCCTTGCTCATTACGAGGCAGCTCCGAGGGCTTCGCAGCCTTTCGCTAAAATGGTGCCAGTTTGCATGAGCTCTTATCCCAAAAGGGCCTGATTGTCACACGCTTTTTTCAGTCACCTGCAACATCAGCGCAGGTATCGTCGGCGTGCCTGTGTGACACACGCCGCTACCCGCACACACACACACACACACACACACACACACACACACACACACACACACATGGTGCATGTTGTGTCTTTGACAGGTGGCCTCCGCGTTAGTTTGCGGTCCAGTTGCCGTCAGTGTGGCAGGAGGTCTGCTGGAGTGTGTGTGTGTTTTCTCTAACTTGCTAAATGCACGGTGTGTAAGCTCGTCCCTCCCACCGTCTGATGGGATGTTCTTGCATGCAGAGTGTTGTGTGGAGAACAAGTTCTCCTCCTCCGTCCCTCCCGGGCCTCTTCTGCCTCGGCGTGGAGGGAGGAGAAGCCATTCATGGACATTATAGTGCCGAGTCTGTGCAGCGCAGATATGATGACCTGTTTTGTTTTTTTTTTCAAGTCCCTGTTTAGTGTTTGTCGGTGATTTTGCTGCGTTTTAGTGGACTGGCTCCGTCAGAAGGCAGCTGACTTGGAAGGAGCAGAGACGTGAAGGTCTGAGATGAGGGAGCTTCTGTCCTCTAGGCTTCATCATCCAACCTGCTGACACTGCATATCTGACCCCAAGGGGCATCGCTGCTTTACACAATTACTATGAAGCGTGCGCACGCGTGTGTGTGTGTGTGTGTGTTACTCTTGTAAGTGGGCAGTGAGCTCCTGTGTTCTTTTATTTATGAGCGTGTTTGACCTTTAGCTCTCCTTTAGCCTCTTCACCACGAGACGTCTCGTGTGCTCAGCCATACTGAGGGTCTCTGGAAAGTTTGGGCCTCCAAACCATGTAAGGCTTTCATATTGCAGCCTTTCCCAGGTCTTAATTTTACATGGCAGACTGGGATCAATTTCAAAAATGCAAAAACTGATTTTTAGCCGATTTGTTACTGGAGAAGTGGATTCTTTGTTTTTTGGAAGGAGGCAATAGTGATGCGGCCATCAGCAGCTCCCAGCTGACGGGAGGAGAGGCAGCAGTGCCCTGTGTGACATCACTACGGGTTGTTTTTCCAGACACTTTTTGAATGGTGGAGCAGGCAGACGAAGTCACAGATGGATTTTTCGCTGCCAGGCTCGAGACACATCTCGTCGGAAAACACTGGCAGTGAATTCAGCGTCACGTGGGACTGAAAGCCAGTGAGATTTTGCTGATGTCTGCCGACTCCACACCATCGCCTGCTTGTCAGCGATCATGGTGTTTTTACTCTCATTTGTTTGTTTTTTTCTCTAGAATTGTGTTCAGTGTAGAAGTTCCACTTCTTATTCTGGTTCTGATTCTTTTAATGAGCACACAGCGAAGCTGGCGGAATAAGTTTTCAGTGTAACTTGGTGCAGGTTCCAACATTGAAACACTACGTCATTTTACATACTGACACAAACACTCAGACAAACCCAGAGGCCGTGCAAAACCCCCCTCAGTGTTCAGAATGTTGATTGCAATTGGGATGAAACTGTTTCTGAAGGGGGTTGTTTTGGAGGCAATTGACCTGTAGCGCCTCCCAGAGGGCACTTCTAAAAACACCCGAGAGGAGTTTGGAGGTTGCCGTCACCCAGCAGCAGCAGCAGCAGCAGCAGCAGCAGCTGTGGGTGTCGTGCGTGTTGCCAGATGAGATGCTCTGATTGATCCCTTTCTCTCTTTCTCTCTCTCTCTCTCTCTCTCTCTCTCTCTCTCTCTCTCTCTGCCCCTGGTGGTGCTCTGTGTCTTCCAGGGGGGGTCGTCGACAAGGACTTGCGGCACTACCTCAACCTGCGCTTCTCCAAGGGCTCCGTGGACCACGACCACCAACAGATCATCAGAGACAACCTCTACCTCCGCACCATTCCCTGTGAGTCTGACGCCCATCACTCAGAACCCCCCTCCCCTCCCCACCCATCCTGTCTCGCCTGTGTGTCTGTCGACTCCTCTTCCTCCCTCACTCCCTCCCTGCTCTTCCTCCCTTCCTTCCTTCCTCCTCCTGCTCCGTTTCTTCGTCTCCATCTCAGTTTCTGGCAGCCGCCGTCGCCATGTTTTTTGCCGCACACGCGCTCTTCTCCTCCCTCCGCCGTCTACCGCTCCGTCTATCTCTCTCTCTCTTTTCCCCTCTCTCTCCCTCTCTCTCTCTCTCTCTTTTCCCCTCACTCTCTCTCTTTTCCTCTCTCTCTCTCTCTCTCCCTCTCTCTCTCTCTCTCTCTTCCCCCTTCAGTCGTCCGGCTGCCGCTGCTGCTGCTGCTGCTGCTGAGCTCAGCCTGAGGTTTCCACGGCAACCAGCCTCTTGTCTCGAGGCTTGCATTGCCTTAATACCCTACCAACCCCCCTTCACCCCCTCCCTTCAGCACACACACACATACACACACACACACACACACACACACACCCATTTGCAAAGACAGTAACGCACGTCTGCGTTTCTTAAACATATTTCTCCTGCTCTGAACACACACACACACACACCCAGACATACACAGCGTGTGGCGGCAGTGATGGGCGGCGGTGGAGGCCGACAGCAGACTGAGCCGTCGTCGCCTCAGTCTGCTGTCGGCCGCTCGGCCTCATGAATCAGCTGCAGCGCATGAAGCAGCCCCGCAGCCGCTCGGCTGCCACATGTTACTCTGCCTTCCTCTCAGGACGGAGCGTTGAAGGGCACCGCTGACGCCTCCCTGCCTGCTCTTTTAATCATCATCTCTCGCTCTCTCTCTCCGCCTCCGTCTGGGTGCCTTGTCAAGCAGAAGGTTTGGTTGGAAGTCCAGTCGACCGGAGTGCGAGGCAGAGCCGGGGGTTGCGATGCTTGGTTTTTTTGGGAGTGGGAGGTTAGATTTATTTATTTATTGAAATGTGAGGACTGAGCACCTCGACTGGACGTCCTCTGCTGGTGTGTGTGGCCCCCCGACACTGACCTGATTGTTTCATACACTCGCACAGCTGCACACTTCCTGAGCCTCTCTCTCTCTCTATCTCTCTATCTCCATCCCTCTGTTTTCTCTTCTCTCCTCCCTCCTTCTCTCCTGCCATCCCTTCCCCCCACTATCACATTTCCTTCCCTTTTAATTGTGGCTGGAGACAGCAGCCCCCCCCCCTCCCCCCGCTGCCCCTCGTTCATCCCACGTTCTGTTTCCAGTGTAGTGGTAGTCGTGGTGGTAGTGGTGAGGTGATGTGAACTGGCTGAGCTTCAGCTCTGCAGCTCCTCAGAGGCCTCAGTCATGTCGGTGGGTGGGGGGGGGGGGGGGGTGGACGGCACTGGGCCGCTCTCTTGTTGCACCAAACTGCAGCTTTGTCAGCAATTAGAAGCCGTTTGCAGCCGCGTGTGATCAACGATAGAGGCCACAGTGAGCTGAGCACTGACCGCACCTCCATACAGATTGCAGAGGTTGTGATTGGTGAACATCCTGCGGAGCCGCCTGACATGTTCACACACACAGCACTCAGCAGCGCCTGATTGGCCCCAGCCTCACCCTCTGAGGACCTTCTTCATACATCCGCTGCAGCTGGAGACACACAGGAGCTGCTTCACACCACAGTGACGCAGCATCACATGCAGGAAAAAAAACAGCGGCGATGATCCCGGCTGCCGAGCGTCTTGTGCCCGGCAGGCTGTTTGTTGCTGTGGATGGAAGCGTTATAAAAATAAAATGAAAAAAAATCAGTGTTTTTTTTTTTCTTTCTTTTTTTGCTGCTCCTGTGTCTGCAGCGCTCTGGCCATGCTGTCATTGCGAGTCTGTCACTTTGACAAGCAGACGCCACTCTGCATCACAACATGCTGTCAGGCTGAGGGATGTGGGAGGAGGCGCCTGCACGAGCGCTTGCTCTCTCTCCCTCTCTCTCTCTCTCTCTCTCTCTCTCTCTCTCCCTCCCTGTTCGTGCTTGCGTGTCTGTGTTCATACAAGGGCTTTGAGGCTCACAAGTTTTACATGCACTTGTGCGTTCCGCTGCATCGTCTGGGCACCTCGGTCACGTTTTGCCCCCACAGCGATCAGTTGAATGATTAGTCGGTGGCTGACGTTAAAGACTCTGTTGGTGCCGTACGGCAGTTTGCCCTGTGCTCAAGGTTTTATGGTTTAATAAGCTTTAAGTTGCACGAGAGGGCCACGACTGCAGGGATCGTTGAGTAGTTCAATAAATGCTGCAGGTTTAACGCTAACTCTCACACTACTGCAGAATAAATAAAACAGAAAATAAACTATTCTGGACAACTGTATAATGGGTTGAAGAAAACAAATGAAAAGTCCTTCTAAGTAATTATTGCCACAGGAGGGCTGATAAATTGATTGAGTCAATAGGCACTAACAAGGCTGATTTTAAACAAAAAACAAACAAAGTGGTGCTGTTGCTGTTTAAATCTCTTGCATCACAATTGCACTGCATTAACATGCACGCTCGCCCAGACAAAAAATATTTTTCTTGACTCTTGTTGACGCTCACCTGTGTGGTGGAGTGTTGCCTGAGCCGAGCACGACACCTAAGTGTGGAAACAAGGAGAGTCTCCTTACATCTGCATTCAGTTCAGCTCCTCTGGTCTCTGGTTCTTCCTGGTTCTTCTGAACCAGTCGATGAGGTGGTTCAACTGACCAGGCCGCAGCAGCACAAGCCATGTGAGAACATTCACATCACTCACACACGTCTTAGAATTGGTTCTCCACTGGCTATACTTTATTATACTATACTGTACTGTGCAGTCATTCCAGAGAAGACTTTTCAGTGTTTCTGTGCACAGCATGTTAGGAGGCTTAGTGCCCCTATGGGATGGTGGTACATTGGCAGAGCCTGAATATTTCCTTGCGGTGGCCACAGGGTGAGTTCATGACCCACACTGGCGCAGCAATAAGTAGATTCTGAGATGTCTACAGGACTATTTTTATTATTATTATTATTATTATTATTCTAATTCAGCTGCCACCAACCCTGTTGAACCTGAGAGCTACTTTATGGCTACTGAGTCATATGAAGGCCAACCAGTTTGCTTCACTCCTCTGAAATAAATAATTTTCTCAGCTCTATATTATTATTGATGATACTGATCTATGTGACACTGATCACGTTAATGAGGTCTCAATATTTTTCAGCAGAGATTTAACAAGGTTGGATAAATGGATGAATTTTAGACGCAGCTCAACGAGTTGTGCTATTTTTAGAACGGGCCTGCGGGGGGGCGACTCATGTGGTCCTTGGGGGGCCGACCTGTTGGTGACCCCTGTCCTAATTCTTACTGTAGTTGCTTGTATTTATTGGCCGTTTTCAGTGTGATCTCATAACCATCGGCCTGTCACCGAGTTGGAGGACAGCAAATCTTCACCAATGTTAAACATTGTAAACCAATCTATAGGGTTATTTCACAATTTCCTCTTTTGAGTATCTTGTTTCCATCACAGTATCACCAACAGAATCCAGTCCGATCATCCAGTCAAACCTGGCCACCACTTAGCTCCGCCCCTGGGCTGCTGCTGCTGCTGCTGCTGGGAACTAAAAAGCAGTAAAAGTGGGGTAAAGTAAGGGTGATGATCCCGGAGTGTGTAGTGCGTGGGGGGAGAGCGAGCGAGCGAGAGAAGAAGAAGAAGAAGAAGAAGATGGATGTGCACATGAGAATCTCTGGAAGATGATGGAGGGGGGGTATTGGGGGGGGCAGATGAGGAGTAGAGCGAAGAGCGAAGGATGAAACTGAGACGGCACTGTGGACGTGCCAGGATGGAGGTGTGTGTGTGTGTGTGTGTGTGTGTGTGTGTGTGTGTGTGTGTGTGTGTGTGTGTGTGTGTGTGTGTGTGTGTGTGTGTGTGTGTGTGGAGAAGGGCGGACGTGCACTGAATGGCTACAGAGGGAGGGGTGGGCACTTGAGGGGGGCCTCGTACGTGATTCCCCACGGGAACGATGCCCCCCCCCCCCTCCATCCTCCCACTTCTACATGGAGGCATCAGTAAAAGGCTCTATAAATAGCTCCAGAGCGAGCAGCACGTTCCCCCACTCAGATCGCCTATAAATACATGCAGCTTCTGTCACTTTGCATTGGCCACTGCTGCTGTGTGTGTGTGTGTGTGTGTGTGTGTGTGTGTGTGTGTGTGTGTGTGTGTGTGTGTGTGAGACCAACGCTGCCCCCACAGCGTCGCTGCCTGCGACCGGGAGTCCTCCTGTGGGGACGACAGGAGGAGGAGGAGGAGGAAGATAATGATGTTGATGAGGAGTCACGGACGGCAAGATGCTGGGGATGGGACGTGTGGGGCTGAAGAACACCGCTGATAATGAATAAGTGATGAGCGCCGCCGTCGCCGTGATGAGAGCAGATTTGCGGGGAAATGAAACCCTTTTGCCCCGGCGCCTGCCGGAGGACGGTTCCATACACTGCGGAGCGCCAGGCGGAGTGACGGAGTTCACGATGTTCATTAAATCAAAATAATTGAAGGAAGGTATCCTTTCTTTTTCTTTTGTGAGCTTCTTCACGCAGTTTGAACCAACGGCTCATTTCATCCATACTCGGAATGCAAGTTACTGATTAATTTTATTAATCGTTAGTTGATTGACCTTATCGATGGAATAATTGATAAGCGGCAATTTTTTCTGAGAACCTAAATTTCAGAATGAAAAATGTGTAAGGAGCACATTTTTTAACCCTTAAATAATGTTGAGGGTCCAATGTGACCCATTTTTACATCAGAGAACAGTAAAAACACCCTAAACATTTCTGCTCTGACTTAGTTGACTTCTATCGGGTCACATTTCTACTTTTTTTTTTTTTTTTGAAGTTGCGTTAAAGTAACTTGTTTTAGGTATATTATGACCATCACTGTATTTACAGGTGAATTGCTCTCTCCTGCTTCTACATTGTCATAATGATATTAACTGCCTGTGTAAAAAATGTTCAATTAATTACGACTAATTAAATTTAATCGATTAATTTCTTAATCTGCAATTAATCGATAACCAATTAACTGATAACATCCCCAGTCCTTACTGCTTTTTCTGAGGAATAACAGGTGCACACGCTCCATGAATGCGTCTCATTCCTCGCGGAAAACAATGTGTAGTTGATGTGTTACAATAGCAACATTTTGAACAACAACCAATGTCGTTCAAAACATAAAAATGCACTGAGGCAATGTGGCCTAGTTTTCGCTACTTGCTGGAAAAATCCTGATACACTCACATCGACCCCAATTCTCTAATATTCATGTCACCGACACAAAAAAACCCATCTTGGATTCTAGTCTTGAATTTGAACCATAATAACAAGCTGAACATTTTCACTTGTAAGAAAAAAGGAGGAATGGTAAGGAGGATCCAGAGGAGTCGGAGAGGCTGAGAACCAGCTCGAGTCACTATCGCATCAAACCTAGGAAGACTGAAGCAGTAGGAGAGATTATAATAATCAATAGCATCTTCATTTCAATATCCGGCAATATATTTGCCATGTCAATATCCCCTGGCCCCATGATAACTGCATGCATCATGTGCATTGCATAAAAAAGGGATGTGTTGATGATGGAAGGAACGGCTGCGAATGAAAACATGAGTTTTAAAAAATATATATTAAACTTGAAGAAGCTGCCGAGAAAATTTAGCGTTTTTAGATATATTTAAATTTTAGATGTATTTTTTTACTGTAAAATGAACAGACTTATTAATGTCCTGCTCATAGTAGGCAGATTGACTCAGGTTTATATTTACCCGAGGATGTGAGTGGGATCCAACACTGAGTCGGCACTGTGGGGATGACGAGAGAGAGGGAAAGGTGATTTTGTGCAGGTGTGTGTGTGTGTGTGTGTGTGTGTGTGTGTGTGTGTGTGTTGATTCTATATCTGGAAATGCAAAGACAAAAACACTCATTTGCTCACATTTTCCCATGCGTGTTTTCTTTAACTTGTTGCACTGATTATTCTGCTTGTGTGTCAAGATTTAATAGGCTTAGCTGATAAATAATGAAAGCGTTACAGGGCACTCTCTGTTGTGTGTGTGTGTGTGTGAGAGAGGTTGGGGGGGGTGGGGGGGGGGGTTTGTACGCAGCAGCACCCCTGGGACTGCCTCCTTAAAGGGGTGATTTTGCCTGCTGGCTCACTCTTGTAAAAGGGCTGGCTGACATGCTTTGATGTGGTTGTGTGCACCCCGCCACTTGATTGGCATTCTGGATTAAAACTGTTGCAGAGATGAAAGAAATGTATGAGGGAACGATAGGATTTTCTTTTCCTTTTTTTTTTGCAAAACCAATACAGCAAACAGTGAGTGTGATTAATTACTCTGGCGTGTGTGTGTGTGTGTGTGTGTGCAAAGTGCTTTTCCCCCGTTAAGACAGGTGTCATCCCTTCGCCCCCCCCGCCCCCACCACCCCCAACCCCCCACCTCCCTCAACGATCCCTGGTTCTCGACAGCTAATCGCAAACACAAGGCTCGCGCTGACGGCTTTTATATTTGTGTTTCTGTCTGCATTTCCTTTTTTCGTATTTTTTTTTTTACCCGTCTTTCTTCCCTCACTCCACCGCCCCTCCTCCCTCCCAAATGTGCGGCGTGGAGCCGGGAGCCCGTCAGGCGAGCGCCACGTCCTGTGATGGCGAAGTGAGCGCTGACACCTCGGAGAGCAGCGGCTGTTTACTTTGGTTAAATCTGTAACTCTTTGTGCAAACACACACACAGCCCTGCGCACTGAATACCTACCCAGTGTGTGTGTGTGTGTGTGTGTGTGTGTCATTATGACCCCTGCGTCAGTCAGCTCTGCAGCGCCCCCTGGGACCGAGACATGGCAGCCAGCTCATTTCAGTGGAGTCGCTCACTCGGCGCAGACGTGGAAACCGTTGTTGGGCCTCTAGTAGCAGTGGTGTCACTTCCCATCATGCCTCTGTAACTGACATGCTGCACCAGGACGCATCAGCCAATCAGAACGAGCCGAGGTGCAGCACGTACGACGCCGTGACGTCGCGCTGGAAATAAACTCTTTTCTTGAGATTTTCTGGCCTTTATATTTTTTTTCAAAGATTACAAGTCCACGCCGTAAAAATCTACAATAGAAAGATTTATTATTTTTATTATTACATTTAATGAACTGTGTTTCAGCTCCCAGTCGTCCTGTCAGACATTTCTGGGAAAAAAAGCTTCTTGAGCTGCATGGGGTTTTTGGCTGCAGTACCACAAGTGGCCACTGGAAAAATCGTGTGTCTGCAGCCTCATCAAGGTGCTTTTCAGCCCATCAGGGTTGATTTCCATCACCTCGGGCCCCAGGGAGGCGTTTGTCAGTGTGGTCCAGGCAGCAGCTCCAGCAGACGCTGATCCACTGGGCCACACGGTTGGTTGTCTTCACAGCTGCTGCCGCTGCCGCTGCTGCCGCTGCCGCTGCTTCTGCTGCTGGACGTTCAGTTGTTGACTGCAGTCATTTCAAATCCCTAATTAGAGGGGATTTTTAATCATGTGGGTGTGCGCTAAGACAGGATGGCAATCACTGAATGCAGGCTCGCTCACTGTATCCCTCTCGCATCCGTCTCACACACTTTGTCCCTGGAGACGGCATCTCGAGTGGATCCTCGTGGGCGGAGCCTCCTCTCTCCTTCCTCCCCCCATCCCTCCCTCCTCACCTACCTCCATCCCTCCCTCCTCCCCGGGAGTTATTTACACTGAGAGATGAGATCTGAATCCCCCGGACTTCCTCGCCTCGCAGCCCCCTCCAGGAGTCGGAGACGTTGGGTCTCGCCGGCACCTGAGTGACTAAGAAAAGCAGGTGTGACTCCGCGTGTCGCCACGCTGCCGCCGCTGCAGTAATTGATTGATGAGGTGCGAAAGGATCAGGAGCGCAGACGTTCCGGTGTGGCTGCTCTGAGCGGAGGGGCTGGAGCTCAGGACCCTGGAGATGGCTGCCAGTCCAAAGGTTCTGCACATACAAAACAAGCCAGCGTCAGTTCCCATGTAAACACTTTCTGTTCTTTAGACAGAAGCTTAATGTGGATGTTGTGGCCTGTTGCCACGGCGACGCTGGATTGGCGAGGCGCTGACGTGTTGTGGTCCGCAGCAGATGCTTCCTGCTCGCTGCGTCGTGTTGCTGCTTCTGGAGCCTGGGCTTTGTAGTGCAAATAAGGATGCGTGTGTGTGTCTGTGTGTCTGTGTCTGTGTGTGTGTTTTCAGTTTACTTGCCATTGCACAGCACATCTGCCAGCTGGGTGAAAAAAGAAGGGTGTGGAGAAGAGTGAGAGGAAGAGGAGAGAAGAAGAAGAGGCAGCAGACAGGGAGATGGAGCTTGAAGGAGAGACAGAAGGGGGGAAGGAGAATGGATGGACAGAAGGATTCCACTGAATCCCAGGTTTCACCACTTTTATCCTCAATCAGTCTCAGTTAGGGATGCAAATGATGGATGGATGGGCGCCTGGTCTCGGGGGTCCAGGTCACTGTCTCGTGAGAGGTTCCAGTGAAGCATCAGCCTCCCTCCGTGATATCACAAAGGGTTGATTTCCAGAACATTTCCAAAAAAAAAAACAGTCTGTTTGGTGTTGGTTCAGTTGAATATGCAGACAGAAGTTTCAATATCATTTCCATTCTCAGCGCCTGGTTTGACTGAGAGGAAGCCACTTGATGGCAGCTACAGTACTGACAGTGGGCCAGCAGAGGGAACAGAGAACCCTTCAGTGTCCCCAAAATGTTCTCATTCCTTCCATTTCCTCAATTATCACTGTGGCTTTTTTACTCCGTCCACCCACCTGTATGTGCTTGAACCCACCACTACTCACTGACCTCAGCTAATAGCATCTCCATGGCATGTCTCCTCCTGCTGATTGGCCAAATGCCTTTGGTAAGCCTGGTAGCGAGCGGCACCGTTCATCGTGGACCACCAAAGAGTCCAGCGGAGAGCAGAGGAAGTCGGACTGAATCGTGTTCAAAGGAGAGTGGTTCACCCTGAGGATGAATCTCTCCACTCCATGCATCCGACAGCAAACCCAGAGGACTGGCAGTACCTGTGTGTTGTGTGTACTTGAGTGTTCTGTATCATCCTGGTATCAGTGTGGTGTCACGCTGCTTAACTTAGTATAGAGGATATTTTTAGTCACCCTTTGTTCTCTGTCTTTGGTGCTTTTCCAAACTCCCAAAGCGGCCCAGTGACTCTGATTGATGACTCGCTGAGGCCGACGGAGGTTTGTGAGTTTGTGTTCACTCACTGTGCACTGAGACCTGCAGCCGCTCACTCAGGTCAGACCAGCAGTATCAGCTTTTCTCCCCATCTTCCGCCTCCAAATGAATGTACGAGTATTCTTGCACTGCAGCCTCTGATGCGCACTGGATGTGTCATGTGACGTGTCGCCACAGCTTAAAGTATTAGCGGCTAATATGAAGCACCCTCGCCCGCGCGTTCCCACCCGCGGTGACGTGGAGACCATATCATTGGGCCACCCTCCCTCAACCTTTGTCATGCTAATCAGCCCAACTATGGTCTATTTTTAGCCCTGATAACCCCCCCCCCCCCACAACACCCCCGACACCCCCACCTTCCTCCCCTTCCGTTTGCCTTCTCCTTCTTGGTGACTTCCTGCCGTATGTACAAACGCCACTGCCGCGGTTGCCGTGCTAAAGCAGCTAATCCTCGGCGCCGCTTCCCCTCTCCGTCTGCGTCGGCCTCTCTGTTTTCCTCTTGTCGCTCTATTATTTAGCAACAGTCTTTGTCCTCTTATCGTCTGACACCCAACCAAGCTATTTCAGTCTATCAGCTATTTTGGCTTTTCCACCAAATGGAATTTCCTTGTTGTGGTTCTAAGTAATCTCATTCTCATTTTTTTTTTTTTTTTTGCCTCCTTCCCTTCACAGACACACACACACACTCTCTCTCTCTCTCTCTCTGTCTCTCTCTCTCTCTGTCTCTCTCTCTCTCTCTCTCTGTCTCTCTCTCTCTCTCTCACTCTCTCTCCCCCCACCCCTCCCCTCGCTGATGTAAAATATTCTGCCGAGCTCAGTCGACAGCGATTTTGAAGTGGCGGCTGCCTTCACACCTAAAGTGGCACCTCAGAAGCTTTTCCGCTGCCATTATAGATTTTACTCATTTAAGCCTTTAAATCTCTTCGGTGCCGCTACTCCTGTTCGCGGCGTCACCTCGCCGAGGTTTGGCCACAGTGGCTGATCGCGATGCAAAAACCGTTTTTGGCCCGCAGCCGAATGTATCCGTTATTAGCAGGAGTGCAACATCCGATCAATATAGGCAGCTGCAGCGGCGCTTTGGGCTCAGGGTGTCCCGCCGCTCCGTCTCCTCTCCACAGTCAGCAGCCATTTCTTAAAAAAAGATGGAAATTGTGCAGATTTTCACGCTTTGTTTTGCTTGTTCATGAGGAGAATAGATGCCGAGCTGAACCAAGAGAATCATATTCCTGTGTGGAAAATAAACAGCAAGTTAGTTTGGTTGAAGAGAAAATAAAAACGAAAAGGTAGAAATATAGGCAACGGAATCAGAATACAGAATAAAAAGGTAAAAGAAAAGTAATTTGTTAACCTTGCGGGGGAGTTGGATCCTTCAAATTTCAATTCACTTTGGATTAAATTGGATCTTTTAACTATTTTGCCTTTTTAAAAAAAAAAAAAATACTCTCTATGGGCTCTTCACCGCTTGGATAGCTGAGAACACTCCCAAGGTGAAGGCAACTTCCTATGTTGCGGGTCTGTATAAGTGAATACGAGAAAAAATAAGTAAATTGAGGACGGAGAACAAAGGTCATTTGCTAACCTTCTCGCTCTGCGTGGAAAGTGAGAAGGGGAAAAGGAAGAGAAGCGTTGAGACCGTTGGCCTGTAGCTGATCGATATTCCCAGCTCGGATCCAACACGGTGCCTTGCTCCCCTTCACTCTCCACCCTGTTGCTGCCGCGTCCAACTGAAGTGAAGCTGTGGGAGAAAAGCACCGCGGCTTCATCAGTATTCCAGCAGCATCTGCCTACTCTGGTGTGGGCAGCAGAATAATTTCATTCTGATCTTATAGATCAATAGTTGTAGCCGGTGGAAGGCGACCGGCTCGGCCTGGCTGTGCGAGCGCTACATGCGCACGCTGCTGTTAAAGATTCATGTTCCGCTAGCACACATTGAACCACTGAGGAGCCTATTTGGTTTTTGTTTAAAGGGGGGGAAAGTAAATATATTTATAGGTGTTACAGCAGGCGGAGTAGTATTGATTATAGAAGATGGGAATGTCTCTGAGAATTTGTTGCAGTTGTTAATCTCTGGATATTTAATCAATCAGACAAACAGAGCATAAGTAGCTGTTGTTTAGGGTTCTTTTGTCATCGTAGCTCACTGAAAATTAAGCGAGTCCAGAAAAGTCAAATATAAAAATAGCTCAAGTGAGTGACTAATGCCTGTTTTTGTTGCTAGGTTTGTTTTTGTTTTTTTTTACATTTATATATTTACAAACCTGCTGGCAGCTGTTGGCATTTCTATTAATATGGCACGTGAGGCCATGTATTGATTCACGTCATGTGAGCTGATGCTGGTAAAACCGGCGTGCTGAGGGTTGTGCCGCCTCCTCTCTGCCCGCTGCAGCAGTTCCAGGCGGTGGCGGTGCGTCAGTGGACACAGTCAAATGACGAGGATCAGTTCGCTGGACTACCGTGGCCCGACTCGGTTGACTCCAACCTTTTACGTCCAGACTAACAGCCGGGTGTCAGCGGCGCAGCGCCGCCTGTCACTTTGCCAGTGGGTGGCTTTTTAGAAGAGTCAGCTGTTAGAAGAGGACGGGAGAGTTTCACCTGGAGGAAGGAGAGGATCATCCAGTCGCAGCACGCAGCCTCACACCAGGATGCACTTTATCCACACTGCCACGTCCCGCTGTAAATGACTTCACGACATTTCATGCTGGAGATGTAGAGATGCTTGAAATCTTTTACTTATTCATGTGTGCTGTAGTTCTATTTCCTTCTTTCTGTGTGTAAACCTGACGGCGCGTTTCGTATTTAGTTCACTGTGAGGTTTGCTTCCTTTAAACACGGCAGCTAATTAGGAGCCTTATTGTTCAACGTATATTCTCATATATAAGAGAACCGTTCTCAGGGCAGGAAAACCTAATGACTTTTGCTACAAGCAAGTATTGGTTTATCTTGGTAAAAATGTTGAGCTTTTACCAAGATAAAAATGATAAGTCAAGCTAAATCTTACACACTGGGCCTTTCAAGGGTTAGTTCATCCAAAATTTCTATTTCACCCAACTGCTCCTCATCAGCAAGGAAGCTCCACTGATATTTTCAATTGGTATGTAATCATTCTGAAGTTTCACTGAGATTAACAAAAATCCTAATCAGTTTGACTCAAAACGACAGACTAAGAGAAACTGAGAAGATGTGTTATTTCAGTAGAGTGCGGCAAACTGTTGCCCTTCATATGACTCAGTACCCATGAAGCAGCTCTCAGGTTCAACAAGGTCAGTGAGCTCTGTCCTAGATACTGTTGCTCCTCCACACAGGCAGTTTTCTTTCTCACGGTGATGGAGAACCTCAACAGGCACATGTGGCACGTCGCAAAAATCACTAATTATGTTCTTTCCCTCACATGTTCTCCTCTCAAATCTTAAGACAGGAAGTTGCACATCCCAGGCCGGCTCGGGGAAAAGCTCTGAGAGCGGACGGCTACTCGATGCCAGACCACTTGATGGTGTTTTCCGTCCAGGGCTCTGCGGCGAAGCCGGTTTGATCACCGGCGGACGTCTCAGAGTCTGAGCCCAGAGTCCACCTGGCAGACGCACAAACGCGGCTCCTCATTAAACTCCAAACTCCTGGCGTTGCCGTCACAGAGGAGTCCTAAAGGGGGGTCTGTGGGAGGGGGGGGCGGTGTAGCAAGGCGCTAATTGCTGCATTGTAACGCGGCAGCTCCACAGTCCTGCTGTTTGCCCACTCATTTATTCCAGCGCTGTTGTGCTCTGGGCTCGGCGCTTCTGAGACGCACTGGGTGGAAGCGACGCGCACGTTAGCTCGTCGCTAAAACTCACTGGATCGTCTGGTGGAGGCTGGATGACTGCTGCTTGCTGCTCGAACCCCCCCAACACACACACACACACACACACACACACACACACACACACCCCACCGCCCCCTCCTCCCCCTCGATCCGCTGTCTCTCTGCATCTCTCGCTGTCACTCGGCACAATTGTGTGAATGGATTTGGCGATGGCGAGCGATGACTCCTCAGTCAGCCTCTTCTCTTCTCTTCCACTTCCTCTCCCCTCCCACTTCCTGCGCTGCACTTTGCAGCCTTCAAATCTCTCCTCCGTTCCAGTCCAGCTCTCTTTTCTCTCTCTCTGCCTTCTTCCTGCCTTTTCTTCTCAAGTGCCCTGTTTGTCTCTCTGATGAAGCCCAACTGTGTCCCTCTCCGTCCCTCCCCCTACATCCCCCCCCATCCCTCTGCAGGTACCACCAGGCAACCTAAGGAGGGGGAGGTGCCGGGGGTGGACTACAACTTTGTGAGTGTTGAGCGTTTTATGGAATTGGAGCAAAGTGGGGCCCTGCTAGAGAGCGGAACCTATGAAGGTGAGTGTCGGCGTCGCTACGGTCACTTTCTGTCCAATGTCTTTGCAGTGGAATAATTCACAGTGTTTAACTAAAGGCCTCTGTGCAGCTCTCAGATTGGGGCGTTAGTCAAAGCTCCTGCAAACACAATTGGTGCCATGCGCGGAATATATTCTGCAGCTTTGTGTCTGGCCATGTTTGATAAGTTGGTTGACTGCTTCTGTGTGTGTGTGTGTGTGTGTGTGTGTGTGTGTGTGTGTGTGTGTGTGTGTGTGTGTGTGTGTGTGTGTGTGTGTGTGTGTGTGTGTGTGTGTGTGTGTGTGTGTGCGCGCGCGCCGTTTCCACGTCCCTTCATGTGTGTGCATCCGCTTTACCTCACTGTCAGGGATACATCTACAGATGGAGGATTTGCTGGTTCATTTGCCCCCTAGCAATTTTAGTGCGCATGCACAGCTGAACGCACTCAGCAAACAAACTATGAACGTTAACGTGCATGTCTGTGTGTATGAGTGAGAAATGCGTCCCTGTCCACATATTTTTATCGCGTTTGCGTGCCTTTTGTGTGTTTGGAGGGCGTGACGCACGCGTTTACTTCTGCTCACTGGCAATTCAGTCTTTTCTTTTATCTCCCAGGGTGACTAAACATGAGATGTTGTGGCTGCTTTAATCTTGTGAAGCATGTTAAAATATTTGAAGGGAGAAAAAAAAGTGTGAGAGCAAAGAAGCATCAGTCTAATTAAGGCGGAGAAAGTCCTTAAGCGTAACATCAGGCCTATAATATCATCAGGAAGGGCATTCATTTTCTGAGCACAAAGGTGCACAGAGGAGTGTGTGTAGAGGTGAGTGAGTCCAGATAGTGCGTAATGAATGAGTCGCTCCAGGCAGAACCCGAGGCTTTGAGGATTTGGGATATTGCACTTGTGTCCAGAGAATAAAGTGGAACGACAGTGAAAAGGTGTGTTTTCAAGCCCACTGCTGCACTAAATGCAGGAGGTGTGAAGTGCATTTACACTCCGAGAACTTGGCAAACATATGGTTTTCTATTTGTGTACTCGAAACAGTCCAAATATCGTGAAACATGTACAATTCCTATCATAAACATATGCCATATTGGTGGTGTAGTAGCAAACCAGCTGAAATGAGTCCTTGTGATGTCTGTACATTTATTTAAGCATTAATAATTGTGTGTGTTTGTAGTTTTCTTTACTAGTAGGAAGAGAACAAGCAAGAAAGAAATAAAGCAAAAGCAAAAAAGATGATAAAAATATAAAAAAGCTGCATTTAGTCCAAAGCATCAAATGAGGTTAAAACATGTAGTGAACTGAATTTCATGAACGTGCAATAAAACGCTTGTTAATATCAAGCATTATGTAGATAACTATAAATAATCACACTGCCCATAATATGTAAATATCTTGTTTTTCCTACTTATTCTATAAATATTTTATTTTTATTTATTTTAAATTTATTTTTCCTTCTTTTTTTGTTGCTATAATTATGCAAATTTCCCCAATGTGGGATTAATAAAGGCGTTTATTCTATTCTATTCTATTCTATTCTATTCTGACCTGAAGCAGCAGGGAAGTGTTTGGTTTGGTTTGTCCAGGTGTGTCACTGGTCACTGGTGAAGCTGCCAGTATCTACTGGCGGTTCCCTCTTCATGGAGCGATCAGGCAGTGATCACACTGCGATTTATCCTGGAGACGCTGCGTAAACTTGCAGTCATGGAATAAAGCACCTGATGCAGGAGGAGCAGCAGTGACCTCCACTCTTTGTGTCCTCCTCCCTGTTGACTGTCAGCAAAGTGGCCACTTTGCCGCGCCGTCAGACTGCACGCTGCTCTCGCGTGCAGGTGTGTGCCCTGCAACTCTTCATTTGATTTGCTCACAATGAGACGAGGCTGTTTGCCGAGCAATGCGCTGGGAAGTTGGTGGCCACGCCGAGGCGTCTTCTCATATCCAGCTGCCTCCAGGTGGAAGCAGAGTCAACTGATGTTTGTGGTCTTTCACTGCCGACCCCAGTTTGTGTCTCCACCACTGTCCTCCTCGCCTCCCTCTCTGTTTTCTTGTTTGGCTTTTTCTTTTTAATTTGTCCAACCCTCTCCTCTTCACTTTGAAGGATTACCAAACAAGATATTACAGCCTCTCGCTCACGATATTTGATCACGAAATATATTTCCCTTAATGCAGGCTATTTCATTTCTGAAATGGCCAGAACAGAATTTTCTTTTTTTGTATGGCAGCCAAATGCGTACACAAAGAACTGTGCCAAGTCGTATCCTTGTTCATAAAACAACTCTTGGTGATATTTGACACTACAGCGTCCGGCAAACGAGAGGAAAAGGTTTTTCCCACGTTAAGGACGTTTCCACGGTCGGTGAGAAACCCAGCAGGCGCTCCTCTCCCCTCTGTGTGTGTGTGTGTGTGTGTGTGTGTGTGTGTGTGTGTGTGTGTGTGTGTGTGCGTGCGCTGTGTTATCTTAATCCTGTCTCTACAACACGGAACAGTCGCTGTGGGTGTGGGATGTCAGACGCTCACGATTCTATTCTTGAGCTTTGTTTTTATTCTCTCGCCTCCGAGCAGCAGCAGCAGCTCCGCTGCCGCCGCCATGGTTGCAGTGATTCAGCTGCGGTTCTGTTTATTATTAAATGTAACCTTTCTCTAGCGGGATAGTTTGTACAGAACAGGACGTCAGGAACAAACATTCAAGCAGTGTCCTCAAAGACCGCGAAGGCCTACGTCAGCGCTGGATCTTGGTTGGATGGCAGCAAGCAGAGACTGTGGTGGAAGACAGAGTGTGAGAGAGTCTCCAAATGAGTTGTTGTGGGAAAATCATCCCCGTAACAAAGATCCTCGCTGCTGGCCTCGTCACTCTGAGCAAAAATATTTACCGTCTCCTTGTAATTGCGAGACATTTGAATTGTGTTTCTCACCACAGCCAGACTCTGCTGTGATTGTTGTGTTGTAGATATTTAGAAGCACTTCTGGCAGTTTGACCTTCCAGTCGATCAATCCTCGCCATGTATTGATAACTAATAATTCTTGCCAAATCTCTTCATTCTTGCTAATTCTCTTCGGACCTTGAGCGCTTAATTTTTTCCCCTCCTCCTCTGCTTCACTGCTGTTCCTGCTGTGCATTTTATATTTGGTTACCAAGATACAACAAGGCCACGAAATTAGTTCACATTCCCTCAAGTCGGTGGCAGGATTTACGTTGTAATTCATAATTCATTTATTATATTAACAGTCAACCCTTGATGAATCACCAGCCGCCAGCAACATCAATGCAAAGCAAAATAAATGGCCAACTGTTGCCTGACCTCAACTCATCGGACAGTTTAGGCAGATCAGTCACCTGTCGACAGACTGAACCTTGCTTACATCCTGGCTTACATCTCTTCTGGCAGCTGCACACTGATATAAAAACTTTCCAATCAGCGTCTACTACTGCTACTGCTGCTGCTGCTAGAGATGAAACATGAAAGCAGTGCAAATAAACAAGAGTAAGCAAAAGGTGAAATCGAATAATAATCTGTTTTCTTGTCTGGACTCTGAGCTGGAAACACAGCAAGTGATGGTGGGGTCTGCTGTTCATTCACACTAAAACACTGAAGCTCCGTCACTTTGTGTTATGAGTGTTATATCTTTTTGATGTGCAGTTCAGTTTACACCTTATTTTCGCTGATGGTTTCACAGTGCAATAACTATAAAGAGCATGAGGGCTTGCTAAGGTTCTGGTGTGTGTGTGTGTGTGTGTGTGTGTGTGTGTGTGTGTGTGTGTGTGTGTGTGTGTGTGTGTGTGTGTGTGTGTGTGTGTGTGTGCGCACAAGTAAGTTTTGGAGAAAAAAAATTGTGCATTTTTATTGCCAGTTTCCTGGCTATGAGAATCTATGATTACAGTTGGCAATAAATCACAGTACGTTAGTTTCCAAAGCAAAAATGTAAATGAAATAGTGTTTGCTCATCATGGACAGAATTATTAACACCGGGTCCTTCTATACAAACACGTCTGTCTTTGCTCATCTAGTCGCTGTCACATCTGTGGGCCAGACCTTGCGACACCCCCCCACCTCCCTCCATTCCTTCATCACTCCCTCCTCCTCCTCCTCCTCTGACTCAGAGTGCCGCTGTGTCCTCAGATAACTTCTACGGCACTCCCAAACCTCCAGCCGAGCCGTCGCCTGCAGCACCCCCTCTGAATGTGAGTGAGGCCCTGCTGCCCGGAGCCCGGCCCAGCGCCCAGGGCAAGAGGAAGAGGAACCAGTCCGTCAGCAACATGGAGCAGCGCACCAGCCTGGAGCCGCCCGAGGAGGAGGAGGAGGAGAGTCCCGTCGTCAACGGCAACGGGGTGGCCATCACTCCAGGTACGCAGGGCCACCTGGAGGCCGCAGGGATCAGTGGGGCTGATGAAGCCTCGCGCTTCCACTCTGCCTCAACCTCAAGTCTGATGGACAGAAGCTTCTTTTAAATAAACTTATGCAAATATCAAAACATATTGAAAAAAAGATACTGTACATCAGTAAACAAGTTCTTGACACTCAAAAGAAGAACTGTACTGTAACACCAACACTAATCCTGGGACAGTAGGAACAAGCTGAAATCGGTTTATTATTATGAATATTGACATTGTGAGGATTTGCTGTCCTTTAATCCATAAGAATGGTGACAGGCCAACTGTTATAAGGTCACGCTGAACATATTTTATGAATACAAGCAGATATAAACCATAGAAAGCAATAGAATAATAGTACTAAAAGCTGTCATGCAGTCATTTCAGGAATCTATTATTTCCACCCCTATGTGAGTCTTGACCGCACCCTGTGCCCCTCCCAGCCCCAAGGAAACATTTGTGGCTCCGCCACCTGCAGGTACGGCACCACACCTGTCTCCTGCCGGGACCTTTTTCTCTCCGTCCCCTTCCGAGCAGCGTGACAGAAAAAGGTGGAAAAGCCTCCAGGGGGGTTTAGTGTGAAGTTGTTTAATTGTTTGAGTGAAATGAGAGAAAAGACTCGGTGGTCATGGTTCCGTCCCAGCGCTGCTGTCGTCACGTGGCGCTGTGCTGCTGCTGCTGACGGACCCTGAGCACAGGTTCCCAACATCTGCAGCTGCTGAGATCTTATATAACAGGAAGCAAAAGGGCACCTCGCCGTCCTGGCCGTCCCTGCCGTCCACACTCTCACTTCTGTCCCCTCAACCCTGCGTCTCCGCCGCTTTCCCCCGCTTTCCCGCCACTGGCCTTTGTCCTTGTTTCTATTAATACCCAACCCCACCCCCAACTCCCCCCTGACCTCCCCCTCGTCGTCCCTCTGCGCTGCCGTCCCTTCTGCCCTCTCTCTTTTCTTCCCCCCTCTCCCATCTGTCTTGGTCGTCTTGTCTCGGAACGCCGAATTTCCTCCCCGCTGTATTATCTCACAGTGCTCCATCAGCACAACCATAAATCTCTGTAACATTATGAGGGTGACGGGCAGAGGGAGGTTTCTGATGGTCACGAGGACAGGGAGAAGAAATCTGATTTTTAACCTTTTTAACTTTTTTTGGTCCTAAAGAGATGATTTTTTTTTAATAGCGATTGTTTGTTCTTTTAAAAGGGAAGTTCAATTTTTGTCTGACTTCATCATCCCTCCTTCCTGCTGAATGTTTTAGTCGGGCCTCCACTGTAAGGGAGCGTTCTCAGGATGATGTTTGCTTGGCGTTCCTCATCTGTCACATGCTCTTGCCACCAGCTTTTCCCGTCATTCTAAAAAACAAAACCTTTCCTCCTGTTTCTGACTCAGTGTGCCGCCCCTGAAGTCCTGTCTTTCCCTGTTCCTCAATCTCTGACATCCCCATGTTGTTGTTTTTTTTGTCCCGAGACCCAATGCCGCTCTCTCTCTCCATCTCTCCCTCCCTCCCTCCCTCTCTCTCCTGGGGCTTCACAGCTCTGCAGTGGCATCGCCTCTGACTCATCATGCGTGGCTTCTGCAGTGTGCATCCAGGTCCAGATATGTGCGAGAATAAAACGCCTGAGTGTTTGCGTGCGTGTGCTCCACAGAGTCCAGCGAGCACGAGGACAAGAGCACCGACGCCTCCGGGGAGGTTGGCGCCGAGGCCTCGTGCCAGGCCACTGCCTCCTCCTCCGCCGAGGCCCCGGCCGAAGGAGACGAGGCCCCCAAATCTGCCTCCGAGTCCCCTGCCAAAGTCCCCGATGCAGATGAGGAGGAGCTGGGTCCCCTGCCGGACAACTGGGAGATGGCTTACACCGAGAAGGGAGAGGTTTACTTCATCGAGTGAGAGAGAGATAGATATATATATATTTTTTTTTTTTTTATGGAGCAGCAACACGGTCCCGTGGGTTTAAAGGCCCAGTGCGTGAGATTGATAGTGGCATGAGAGGAGAGAGGGAGGAAGTGGGGGGTTGGTGAGAAAATGCACCTTATGTTTCAGAATCAGAATCAGAATTTATTGGCCAAGCTTTATTGGCCAAGTTTGTGCAGGCCAAACAAGGAATTTGACCTGGGTTTTTCTCTATCCCACTTCCTAGCTTAAAAAAACCAAAAACAAACTACAGAATAAGTAAAAGTAAGGGTAAACAAGTAAACAATGTGCAACTGGAAGTATAAATTAACTATAAACCAATGTGCAACTCAGTGGAGGAGCAAAATAAGGATCTATATACAAGTCTACATAATATATATAATAAAATGTATATATCGATATATATGGATATGCAAGTATTTGTTAAATGTGCACATATACCTAAAAATACCTGAATATAAAATATATACAAGTCTATCCCACTTCAGTGGGATAAAGTCCCTGAAAATAAACAGCTGCTATTTTCACTTGCTAATAATAAGCATTTATGTTTACAAGAAGAGCCGGCCCACTTGGAGGGAGGCGGTCTGATTGTGCCAACACGCATCTACTGCCGCCCAGAATGTGGATCAGCTCGGGGGTTTGATTTTTACTCTGGCATGGCAGCAGCTCGCAGTGAACCGGGAGATCAGCTGGGATCCAGGAAGCAGCGGAAACATCCGCACTGTTTGCTCTTTAGTTTCTTACCACGAGCTGCTGCTGCTGCTGCTGCTGCTGCTAAATGTGACGCACTGGGCCTTTAAATTATGCAAGGAGGATACAATGCTTTTTTCAACAAAAGAAACCCGAAAAATACGCAATGTGTATTGTTGTGTAATGTATGTCAGATATAACCAAACACACTTCCTAAGCGGTCCTGCTTTAAAAGTCATAAGTAGGAGAGGTTATGTAAACTTTGTGCTGAATAATTAATGGAACTTAATGCAGCTAAGTGCTGCAACACACACGCACACACTCACACATATAGTATGTGTCTGTGCTTGTGTGTGTGTGTGTTTGTCTGCGTCTGTATATGTGTGTATGTGTGTCTATATATTATATGATTATATCTGTCTTTTTAATTATTTTTACAGTACAATATCGTCTTTGCTAGTCAGAGTAGTTGTATGCATATATATGTATACGTGTGTGTGTGTGTGTGTGTGTGTGTGTGTGTGTGTGTGTGTGTGTGTGTGTGTGTGTGTGTGTGTGTGTGTGTGTGTGTGTGTGCGTGTACATACACAAACAATGCAAACACTGGCCCTCTCCCCGACTAATTTATGGCAATTGAAGGCTTACAAGCACATTAATGGCCCCCGGGTGGAAGTTCCACCTGTCTGTCTGCAAGCACGCACACACACACACACACACACACGCACAGGTCGATTGCGGACTCGTCACTCCCCTGCAGCCTCTTCCTCTGCTGACTCTTCTCGGTCTTTGCTCCTCCTCAGTCACAACACCAAGACCACATCGTGGCTGGATCCTCGGCTCGCCAAGAAAGCCAAACCCCCTGAAGAGTGCCGAGAGGACGGTGAGTCTCTTTGCTCCGTTGTCTTCCCTGCTCTCAGTCCCGGGGTGGTTTCCGCTCACCCTGGTTTGTTGGAGCGAGTCCTTCCCTGCAGTCGGTGAACCTGATTCCTGCTTTGCATGAAATCCCTCAGCCCGCTGCTGCCTGGTTCGCTGTTTCTGCTGGTTCTGAAGGAGGTTCTGACTTGCAAATGAGGGTTTTGAAGTCCAGGCTGTGTGAATTTGATATGTAAATCTGAAAAAAAAGAAAAGAAAAATCAATGTTTGGTTTATTGTGGTAGCTATCTGTTTTATTTTAAAGTGATGGGGTTTGTGTTGTCATTTTATATCCTGGTTGTTTTTGGCGGCTTCTTGACAAAACATTTAATCTGCATTGACTTTGTTTTATTAGGAATAAAACATGTCTGATCTTATTTATGGCAGCACAGTTTTCATTAAAAAATACTTTTCAGAGGACATGTTGCCTTTCAAGAGTTGAATCTTTCTGTTTTCCACTTGGTGTGAAGAGTTCCATGCAAATGCAGACTGCATGCAATTTGGCCCACTTAGGATGCTAATCTTTGAAAAGAGTCATGATTGTGAGGTGTTATTTTAAGAAAATGCTAATTCATTTTCGTCCGTGCAGGACCATTTTCCTGCTATGAATGAATTCATCATTTTTTTACCCTAATTTATTGTCCTAACCATTGAGGTGGTGTTGAGAAAAGCTGCCAAATTGGGGTGCAGTAAGTCCATCAAAAAGTAAAAAGATGAGGAGACAGCGTTTGTGGAGATAAGCCAAATAATTCCTGTTATTTTCAGACTTGTTCAGCCCATATCCGGACCAGTGTCTGTGCGCGCGCCTGTATGAATCATTCATGTGTTTAAAATAGTTTTGTGAAACAGCAGTGGTCTGCGGGACTCTGCTGCTGTATACAGTATCAGTAGCTGCTGGATGTTTTATGTTATTTTGAGGGAATTCAGTCAAAATGTGTCTGCACTTGCACCAAATTTGCATCAGATGCATCTCTAATAACTTATTATAATCAAACCGTGTCCATTGACTGGCTAAAATCCCAAGTTGTTTTAGTGTGTTTGCTGAGGCTGGAAACTTCTGCTTCCTCTGAATATTCACTTGCAAACTGAAGCACAACAGTGAGATTATTTATTCATCGGGCGTCTGACGTGAGCAGCGTTTTCTACTCGCTTGGGAACCACGCCACATCCATCCGTCCGTCCGTCCATCCATCCATCCGTCCGTCTGGTTTGGCTGAGATGAAGGCGAGCTGGTTGGTTTCCTGCCGCAGCGTGAGGAGTGAGACGGACGGTGATACCTGCTGCTGCTGCTGCTGCTGCTGCTGCTGCTGCTGCTGCTGCTGGTCAGCTGTCGGGTTACACAGCCATTCCCAGGAACAAGATGAGAATCAATCTCTTCTCAAACCCCCACACCCATCCCCCCTCCCCACCTGCACTCCGTCACCTCACGTCTCAGATCTCGTCTCGTCTCTCTTCCCTCTGCACCTTCAATTTTTTCCTGCCCTCCGCTGGCTGTTTGTGCGCTACCTTGGTTCCCCGTCCCTCCCTCTGCCTTCCTCTGTCGGCTAGAGGGCCCAACTGTGACAGGAATTCTAATTACAGCGCTCAGCTCTGCACAAACTCTCCCTCCCCACTTGACTGTGGCTCTGAGATCACATCAGGGTTTTTTTTCCCTTCACGCAACAACCGGCCATTGTTGCTGTCTCTGTGGGTTCACGCCACCTTTTAGGGTCCTGACTTTTTCCAAACACTTTCTTCTTCTTCTAATCCATCTTGCAGACATGTTTAAATGTCACTTATTATTAATTAATTATTAAAAAACTATCATGGTATAATATCCTGTTCCTTGCTGTTCAGACACTCAGTTTCACTCAGTTGCATCTACTTGAATGTAATAAAGCTCAGTAGTTGTTAATGCTTCTACATTAGAAGAGACTGCCATCCTTCCTGTTTGGAGTCGGATTGGTCCAAAACTAAAAACCTGTGTGGCGTGTTTAGCCGTATGAAAGCAGTCTTTCAAAATAGGCTTTCAAAATGTTTGTTTGGCTGCCTCTACCTTTCAATAATCAGTGGTTAAACGTCATTGATGTGAATAGCTCGGCTGGCAGAGCGCCTCAAACTAAAGGCACTTTAGTTTAAAGAAGCTGGATGACACATCAGCTTCCCCTCCTACCATCAGGGCCTTGGAGTCGATGCCTTCCTCAAACAGCTCATGTAAAAGGCAGGAAATGTTGTTTTTCTGTAGAAAAGACTCAGCGTCGGCATGCGCCATGGATTGATGTAGAGCATTCCTACCCTGTTGTAACAAGGCCATCTGAGCGTTGACGCATCCAATGTCTTTCTTTGTCAAGTTGTGGAGATGGAACTAAAAGAAATTGGTAGATGATTCAAGACAAGGATTCGTGGTACCTTCCACGTGTTGCAAGGAGGCAGAAGCAAGACAGGAACAAACACCTACATGCTGGTGTTGTCACTTCTCCAGGAGAGATGCGAGTTATATGTCACCGCCCTTGACGACATCACAAAAGGCTGATTTTCCAAACCATCTGTTTCGCACAAACTTTCTGAACATTGTCCCACGTTGGTCAAATTTTGCATAAAACCTTGAAACAAATCAAATCTTCAATATGAATAAGAAGAAGGCGGCAAAAATGATTGCAGTTCTCCCACGAGCCTGAGTGCAGAGGAAGCGGCTAGAAAAGATGGATTTGATTTTCTTGATTTTCTTGATTTTTTTAATGTGATTGACTTTGAATGGAATCCATTTTGTGCGTCTGCAGGAGCGAGGTTATTGGTAGCTAAAGTAATGGACATTGTATGTGGTTGTTTTTTCGTATTTCTGCAAAAAGAAAAAAAAGAAATTACGCATACACTCTGCACCATCACCACAGTTGAGAGAAGCTGTTTCCAGCATCCAGGCTGCTGGTTCTCTTCTATTCCCCTGTGTGCTGTAGCCATATACACTATATGATCCATGGTGCGCTTACTTTCTGCACTGTATCGTCAGGCTTTGTTTATCAGACGCCCTCTCACCTTAACCAAGTGTCGGATTTCAGCCATGAAATATGTATGAAAGTAAATCCGTCCAATTCTGCACGGAGTGAGAGTAAACAAATGTGGGGAGGGAACAGCAGGTGGAGGTTGTGCTGCTTCTAACTGCCCCATCTGCCTGAAAGAGTTCCCAGAGTCTCTCCGCCTCCGGCAGGAAGCAGACATTTAGACACACTTTCATCAGCGTTGCATCCTCCCTCCTGTGATGGCCTCACTCCTCTCCGTGGCCATTTCGTGCACTCCTTCGCTTCTCTTCCCTTTCCGTGCCGCTCCCACGCTGCTTCCCGGCTGAAATTGACGAGAAGTTTCTTTGTTTGCGTGTTGTGTTCTTCTGAGTGAATGTGCAACTTTCTGCGTGCGTTGTGTTGAATCTATATGCCGAGGCTGACTCGCACGGGTTCAAAGGCTCGTCGCTGCAGATCGGGCTGCCGCGCATTATTTTTGTCAGACGAGGATCTTGTTAGGTAACCCGGGCCGCTGTCTCCGCCTCGTGTTGCTTACAGAATGGAAGAACAAAGTGGGACAAGTTTCATGACGAGTGTTGCTCTCAGTTTGGTCTCAACACCGAACCCCACGGATAGTGCTTGTGTTACGCACTGTAAGTTCTGTGCTGAATACGCATAGGACTGTGACATAGAGTGACATAGGTTGTTGAATATTGGATTGATTTCACTTGTAAGCGATGCAAAAATATACCAGGGTCCTTGTAATGATCTTTAATTCATAAGATGCTGAGTAACATTTTTATGTGTTTTCAAGTCTAGATAAGTGTTAATGACAGCATTATATATAGTTTATATCAGATAACTAATATAATAATCTCGATAAGCATCTTATAGGGAACGTGTTACCTATTATCTAATGCTTATTGCAAGGACCTTAATTTAAAACGTTACCAAAAAAGTTTTTGATTAAGCATCAAAAAAAGGATAAAATAAAAAAATAGATATATAAAAAATAGAATGAAAATGTGGTCAGCCTCAAGTAGAGAACAAGCTTCTTTTTATAAGCAGTCATTATTGTGCAAATGTTGTTCCCCAACAAACTGAAAATGTCATGAATAGTCGCGAGTTTCATACAAATGGGACGAAAGTATCAAGGTATTTCTTTTTGAAAAGCTTTCAGTTTGAGTTCACCATGAATGTCTTCAGTTCTTTGAGTCCAATGAGCTCACTGGATCTGTTCTTATCTGCCTGTTGGCCAGGGAGGAAGGGTGAGTCATCTAATGCAGAGGAATCACAATTAGGCTTCATGTCAACACAGACACCAGTGCAGAAACACATAATCATGCACACAAACATCCGCACGCAGACAGGCCATCCCAGTGTCTGGACTATTCACAGGCTCGTGATGAGATTCCCGATTTAGCCAACGACCATTCAGTTATTCACGCATACAGTCGAGCCGCCTCGCAAACACGCTGCACAGACACACAGGCCCAAGAATGCATGAAATCACAAGCACCCTCTTGTTTGCGGTGCATTTCATCGGTGGGAAATAGAGACAACAGAGAGCTCTCAGCTCAGGCCAGAGAAAAAAAAAAATACTTCCACTGGTGGTTTCCATGGAAACTGTCCCCCTTTTCGCATTAAGGGGAGGGCAGGCAACTAGTGGATGAGTTACACAGACATTGGAGGTTGCTCATGAGTGGGGCGGGGGGGTGGGGGGGGGGGGGAATTTGAGGCGCTTTAAGTCTGAATCCATCAGAGTTGTCTGCCTCAGCGGCCAGGAAGGAGGCAGCCGGAGCCACAATTTGCTGCATGCACCACCTTTCACCTTGAGCTGCACCGTCAGCATCCTCGGCAGCGAGGACATAAGCTCCCGCGAACAAAATGTTGCTTCCAAAAAGGACTCAAAGACATTCCAAACAAACTCAACTGTTAGTTCATAATCACATTGCGGCAGGAGCGGATTGTGCCAGCGTCAGCTGCGTGACCGACTCCAAATACTGTGAAAGATACCACAAAGTATATAGTATCACATAGTATCCCGCAGTTCAACAGTAACCTAAATCAGCACCATACATCACACTACAAAACATCCATTCACAGCAGCAGTGGACTCAATGTCTGAAGTGTAAAAGTGTCTGTCACTACTTCTCTGCTTTTTAAACCATTTCGACCAGCAGACTGTTGTTCAAGTCCACACGAGACCAAAGTATTCAGTTCACCATGTGATATAGACAAAGAACATCCACACAAGCTTAGAATGGACCTTTTCTACTCTTTCACTCAGCATAGGAGGCCCACAGGGTTGTGTGCTTTGCCCTTTCCTCTTCTCCCTTCACACATGAGAAAAGTCCCAGTCAAATCCCCAAGGATGCAAAATGTGTCCTCTGCATTTGACCCATCATTGGGTCTAACCACCGAAGTCCAACTTCATATACTGAGTGCCTAGCAGGGAGGCGATGGGTACCATCTTTGCAGTCTTTGGTACGACCCGGCCAGGGATCGAACCCACAACCTTCCAGTCTCAGGGTGGACACCCTACCACGAGACCACTGAGTTGGATGATTGTATACATCTTAGATCTTTAAGCAGTCATACAAGTTTTCCTACAGATTTACATCAACATAAGTCATGATGATGAGGTACACAGAGTCTTTAGGTTCAGGATTCTGGTTAGCAGCCACCCTCATCTCTTACACAGATCGATCAACTCAACCCTCACGATTTCAAAAGAAGTTCATGTATAAGTTTATTTTCTCCGAACTCCCAGGAAGGTCAGTCTCCCACAACAGCTTGTATCCACAGGATGCTTGTGTGGTACAGCAACAGCTCAGCAGCTGGCAACAAGGCTCAGCGGAGTCATCAAGATTGCACAAAAGATAAGAAGCAGTCAGCTGCCCACCCTGGAAGAAGCCTACAGCTCCTGTTGCCTACGTTCAGCAGCCAACATCTTGACCAAGTCATATCAGTACTCACAACAACAGTTTGAACTCCTCCACTCCACCCCAGAAGATGATGCATATCTGCTGAAACACAAAGGGCAAGGCTGAGCAGCAACGTTTATCCACTGCACCACCGTGTCTCCCCAAAAAATGTATGTTTATAAATAATATTTTAGATTAATTTTTTAATGACAGTAGTGCGAATGTCATCATGCTGCTGTTCAGGTTCCTTTTTAATTTTCTGAAGATCTACTCTGGGCATCAGTCATATCACAGCAGTCTTATCTTTCCCACCTATTGACAAATCATGAATTTTCAGTAAACATATTTACAAGACATGATGCTAAATGTAGACGAGTGAAGAAGACGAACCAGAATACAGCTTTTGAAATGCTCTTCCCAAGACAGAGTGGTTATCTCCAGTATGTTGTCCGAGTGGGAGGGCAGCCGCTTGAGCTGATGGACCGTTACTGTATGTGAGTGCGTGGGTGTATATTGTTGAATGCAATCCCGCTCTGACAGTAACTGAAGCTATGGAAGAAAAAAAAATCCCACATTGTTACTTTTGGCCTTGGGATTGTGTAAATTGTGATGGGTAGAGGAAGAGGTCACCGAGCACGGGACTTTCAGCAGAGCGTGACCCACTTCTTCAGGATGGAGGAGGGAGAAAGAGGAGCTAAATGGGCAGAGAGATGGATGGAGGAAAACAGTAACGAGGGGGGGGGGCTGCTGGCAACGCTGGAACACGTCCAGAAAGAAGCAAATAATCTGAAAAAATCAGCCACTGTCTCGGTGAAATGAAAGCAAGTAGACAATCGTTGGTGGTGAAAGTATTGAGGAACGTGTGCTGAGGACCAGAGCAGAAGATGGAGGAGCAGGATGAGACGTGTCTCACCGGCCTGCTTCAGCTCGGAGTCGGCGCTGCGGCCGCCAGAGCTGCCGTCTCTCTGTGAAAGCGGCTCTTTGGGAGACCTGAGATACACGTCGTCTCCTCCCTCAGTGCTCCCGCGTCTCCGTCCCTGCTCTCTGCATAAAACTGACTTCATTTCCCCCGACTGTTTTCTCCTCCCTGGCAGAGCTGCCCTATGGCTGGGAGAAGATAGACGATCCCATCTACGGCAGCTACTATGTCGAGTAAGTCTCCCCGCTGACTCGGATAGCTCAGCTGCTCCGTAGTAAAACGGGAAAGGCATTTCCGCGGTTTACATGCTCCCTCCATGAATTATACATGCCAAAATTCTCATGCTTTTTTTATGTCGTCACTGGTTATTTCACCGAACTTTAACATGAATATTCATGTCTGCAAGGACTATCAAGAGATACGCTGCTGATGATAAAAAAAACCTGTTCCAATGTATTAAATGCGCTGGATTTGGAACACACGGAGTCTTGGTTGATGTTTAATTTAGCAACAGTACATTAAAAGGCAGTTTTACTCAAGGCCCAAAACACGATTGTGAACTGATTGGGGCTCTTGAGGTGGATGGCAAACATCCAGCACTAATTGGCCGCCAGAAACAGTGGAATATCCAGGCATCCACACTTTCAATACATTCCGTCATATCTAGTTTACTGAGCAACCAGTTTATTGAGAGAAAGAGCAAATGGAGCCATTTAACCTTTAAGGTGTATTGTGCTCGATAATTATGCCAGCAAGCCTCAGGAAATTATATTTTATTGAGGCAACGGTTTTGCTCAGGAGTTGGTGTTTTTTTTGTATTGTACAGAGAAAATTTTGTTTTAGTTGAGAGGGAGCCAATAATTATCCTTTTAGGTTGACTTTGGATTTACGTATCAGAAATTGTAAGTGTAATAATGTGATATAATGTAATATAATAATAAAAATAATAATAATAGTACATTTTATTATAAAATGTACTATTATATTTATAAAATGTACGCTTGTACTTGGCACACTTGGTGCTGAGTTATTTGTTTTCCTTTATTTTTTAATGATAGTCTTGCATTTTCTAGCCACATCAATCGAAGGACTCAGTTTGAGAATCCAGTCCTGGAGGCCAAGCGGCGCCTGGAGCAGCAGAGGCAGATCCAGAGCCAGGGACTCTCGGCACTCCCACTGCCCACTATCTACAGAGGTACGTGTGAGAAAAAGAAGAAGTGCTGAAATTTGTTCTCATTTCATGAAAACAACATTAAGTCTTAATAATTAGGGATCCACCTTTTACTTGTCTTTTTGTGATCATGGAGTTTTATCCTGTCAGCCACCGCTGACAGACAGCGTCCACCTTCATGGGTGTTTGACAGGGCAGATGCACAAAGTCACTGTTGGCCGGGTCAAGCAGAGAAGACTGGCTGGCACTGAGGGAACCAGGGAACATGTTTGCCTTGAGGCCCCGAGTGGGCTGACCCAGGCACGTGTAGAACAGCCAACCAGATTAGTACATTATGCTCCGCTTCATGTGAGTGTAATCTGTGTATCCGCAGTGAGTCATCTTATTAGACGTTAAGGCAAAATGTGTGTAATTTCGGTGCTCTGACGTGCAAATCTAGCAGTCTGTGGGCAAATCCAGGCCCTGAAACTGTCCCGTCATGGCAAAATGCGAAACAGATCGCGGTGCAAAGGCTTTCACATCACAAGAGTGTCTGAAATATGGTGTTTCACCCCTGCAGAGAAGCCCTTGTTTACAAGGGATCCCACCCAGCTGAAGGGCACTTTCCTGTCCACGGGCCTGCAGAAGAGCAACATGGGATTTGGCTTCACGATCATCGGGGGCGACGAGCCCGACGAGTTCCTGCAAGTGAAGAGCGTCATTCCAGACGGGCCGGCCGCTCAGGACGGAAAGATGGACACAGGTAATTAGCAGCTCCAGCCCAGAGTTCTGACAAGTGGCCCGGAGGTACAAGCTTTGAGCACCGCCACCGCCGCAGCTGATTCCCAACGCCGTGTTTGTGGAATGCTCAAGTGGGGCCTCATTATTTTGACACCCTGACATTACAGACCTTCATTTCCTGCCAAAGCAGATCAAGTGCGACGACCTCTTACTGGCTGAGTGTCGTTTCCATTCGAATAGGTGTTTACCTTTTTTTTTTCTTCTTAACAGCAGCACTGCAGGTAAATATCTCCCCCATCCACTGTCTCTAAATGATCAAACCCAGTCACGCACAGGTGCAGTCGGTCAGCAGGGCCACAAAGAGGCCTCTGAGTGTCCCCGTTGCCTGTAATTGAACATCATGTTGAGTACCTCTGCCTCCCAGAGCTGAATATCCATCTGATGACTGTTATTGTCAACGGGAAAAAGACAGTGAATGTGTTCTGTGTTTAGAAAGGCAGAACAAGCGTACATGTTGTGCCAAACATCCAGAGAGTGGTTGCACATCTTAATGGAAGCACACATCTTCTCTTTGCCAGCCTGCGTCAGTCTCTCCATCTCTGCAGAGTCATGCAAAACAAATCGCTTCAGAACCACTTTTGCTGCATCTTTATTTAGCTGCCGTGTGTCCGTTTGATTTATCAGCATTTCTGGGGCCAGATGATGATCTCCTCTTTGATTTATGGCCAACGTTTAACTCAGAACTAAATGTTTGAATATTTAATGGACCTAAATGGGCGCCGCTAGACAGTGACTTTGCTGTTTGCCTCTACCGACTGATGTGTCTTGTGTTTAAACTCTGGTTCTTACGTCCAGTGTTGCAGACTCCCTTTGTGAACTGGCCTGATGTGAACCCTCTGAGCACGACTCCAGTCAGCTGCGTTCAGGAGCACCAAACTTCTGCTTTCATTCTCTCTGTGCGCGCTCCATTGAACAGGCTCCCTTTTTAATTTACCACGACTTGAGCTTTGATTGACTTTGGTTTTGGATGAGAAGGACGAGAACACGGCGCCGATCCATACGTTCGATCCTCTGGGTCGTCGAGGTTGCAACAGATTGAAAATCTCACTTTAAGGCCCAGCCTGAAAACAAGAAAGCGCAACTCTGCCACTGTTGGCGTTGCAGCGGCTGCATAAGCCTTTATTTGTGCTGCGCTGTGAGCTGCTGAGCTGGACGCAGGCCTGAGCTGCTCATTTAGAGCCGTTTGTTAACTGGGATTCCTCCTCCCTGCTCCCATCACACGCTCCCTCTCTGCTTTTATATCTCTCCTCTGCCTATCACTTTCTCTTTTTTATCTGCATTCCATCTCTTTCTATTTTATCTTCATCGCTTTCTTTGTCTCTCCGGCTCACCCTTTATTATGCTTTCTTATCTAACCATGTCATCTGACACTTCTGCTCTGCTTCCAGCCTCGGTATATTTTCATCCTGCTTTGCCTTTCTCTACTTTCCCTCTCTTCATTCCTCCATCCTGGCCTGTCAGCCCTCCTCTACCCCTCCCTCCATACTTTCCTCTTCCTTCCCTCTCTCCCTCCCTCCCTCTCCGTTCCGATTTCTCTCTCTTCAACCCTCTGCTCTGTGACATTGCCAGAGCAGCTCAAACACACACACACACACACACACACACACACACACACACACACACACACACTCCTGCACACATACATTCATACTCACGCACCCTCACAGTCACAGAGTCACATCCGGGCGCTGCCCAGCTCAGATTAGCCGGCCTATTTGAGTTGTGCGGCGTTGCTCTCAGGGATTGTGTGCACAATTGTGCCTGCGACATGTGCGGTGCGCACTCGCGCACGTGCGCACGCTGGCAGGAGTGTGTGCGTGTCTGCGCGGGTGACAGCGAGTGCCTCCAGAAGTGTGAAATAGAGGATTTGAGGCAGATGAATTTGTCACGGGGCTGCAACTTTAAAGCTCAAAATCCACAACTTTCCGCTCGTTCCAACCGCGGCGGCGGCGGCGGCGGTGACAGAGAGCCGAGCCTCCTCCCGCCGCCGGCCGCCGCACAATTAGGACCGACAGAGGGATGATGAAATTGTTTTGCCCGTCAACAGGAAGTCGACGGCGGGTCGTGTTGCACAGGGGCGACACCGCCGCAGCTTCGTTCGTTTGTGTTCATGCTTTTGAATCTTTGATTATTTTCAGTGGTGTGTTGTTGTTGCACCAGATGGTTGTCGTATTAAGTCACGCTGGAACTGCGGACCCTGCCTCTCTCTCTCTCTCTGTCTCACTCTCTCTCACACTATGCACACACACACTCTTTTAGATTGCAGCCCAGTGGGTTTACACAGACTGATGTAATCCATTCAATTTGCAAATATCATTTTCCATGCCTGCCAAAGTCATGGAATTTTGCAAAATCACTGAAAATCTTTGGAAAAGTCATCAAATGTGACCGTGGCGCCGTGTCTCCAACAATGCTACAGCTCTGCAAACTTCCACACAAATGTTGAATACTTGAAGCCATTATTGTAGCATAAGGTCATTGGCAAGGGTTCACACTTCTTTTGAGTACGAAAATTCTGTATTTCAAGGTTGCTGAAAGGTCATGGAGAAGTCATGGAAATGTTTTGGAAATGTTGCCAATGAAAATGAGTGGGAAGTGGTTGTGAAGCTGCAGCTGTATAATCTCCCCAGGTGACGTCATCGTCTACATCAACGACATCTGCGTGCTGGGCACCACGCACGCCGACGTGGTCAAGCTCTTCCAGTCGGTGCCCATCGGCCAGAGCGTCACCTTGGTGCTGTGTCGGGGCTACCCGCTGCCCTTTGACCCCGAGGACCCCAACGCGGCCGCCAGCGCCTCCCTGACGCCCATCGGGCTGGAGCACCGCCCCCTGGTGGTGAACGGTCGCGGCAGCTACGACCCCTACCTGGAGTATCTGTCGCTGAGCTCCCAGCTGCCCGGCCAGGCCCTGGGCCAGGCCGGGGCCGCCCACCCCGGGGACACGCACCTGGACGGCTCCTCCCTGCCGCCCACCACCCCCGGCTCGGCCTCGGCGCTCACGCCCCACGACGACAACATGTCCATGGCCTCCTCGGGCACGCCGGGGGTGCAGGGGGCCACGGCGCCGGGAGCGGAGCTGCTGACGGTGACCATGGTGAAGGGCTCCGAGGGCTTCGGCTTCACCATCGCAGACAGTCCCACCGGTCAGAGAGTCAAACAGGTGAGTCGTCGGCCGCGCTCATTTCTTCCACACGCTTCTGCTTCATTAACCCGGCCAATCAGATCTTCTGATGTTTGACATTCATTTTTCCTGGATTCCAGCCGGTTAATGTTTCCCTTTTTAGAGAAAGTCCTCCGGTCAGCCAAATGTAATGGTCTGATTTGGTTTCACATTAGGCTTGAGAGAAAGAGAATTTCAAGGCGCGGGTCACAGTCAATTTAATTCAACATACGAGTAAAAAGAAATTGAGCGAATAAGACATAAATGATATTGGCCTCTCAATGATTTGTTATCTGCAACGGTTCGACCAGAGCCGTGGGAGAAGAACAGGCTTTCATGTTCAATCAAAAATCCCTAACTGCTTGATTAAATTTTTTAGAAAAGGTTTCAATAAGTTCATGGGGGGACGTTCATGTTTTAGAACATTAGCAGAGCTAAGGTGGTCAAAACTTTATTAAAACTTTGATGGGGAAAAGATTTGCACTTATAATTTGACACTATAGTAGGAATACTAATGAAGACTGACTGTAGTAAATGCATTATTAACAGCTACATGTGTTACTTAATGATTAGCATGCAAAAATGAAGACATGATTAATTTCTGCGTAATAAATCAAGGCATCTCATCCAAACGTTCTTCTTCCTACATAATTGTCCTCCAGCGTCTGCCAGTAATTATTAGTGCATTTTTCTAGCAGTGTTTTTCAACCTCTTTTTTTTTCCCATGGTACATTTTTTACATTGAAAATGGCACAGCATCAACCAAAAATATTGTAAAATTACACTTTTTAGCCCAAAAATAACAATTCTTTTTATTTTCTTTAATTTTTTTATTGACACTCAGCCAGTGTGAAACCTGGGAAAACTCTTTAGATGCACACAGAGCTGATAGAACAGGCTCACATTCCTTTACTCCACAGTGGATTTAATGAATTATTTTTTACCCTCAATTAAGTGAAATTGGATAATTTTTCACAGTGCACCTGACATGATCTGACTGTACATTAGTGTGTCGTGGTACAGCGGTTGACAAACACTGCGCGGAGATGCCAGTGTGCAGCTCTTTTGTTCCAGCTACTGCTAAACAACATGTGTGTGAGCTTGTTGCTGCTGCTGTTGTTGGCCAGGTGCTGGAGCCGGGCTCGCAGGCAGCCGCTGGCCTCATAGAGGGAGACCTGATCCTGGAGGTGAACCAGCAGCCGGTGGCTGCAGCCGGTCATGGTCGGGTGGTGGAGATGCTCAAAGAGTGTCCTGTGGGTGCGGAGGCCACGCTTCTCATCCAGAGGGCAGGAACAGGTGAGGGCACCGCTGCTTCTCAGCTTCCCGTGTGTACCACTGCACTTTTTTTATGTGTAAAAAAAGTTGTGTAAGCCAAAGTTTTGACGGTGTCACGATGTCAGCAAACTGTCGTGTATTTTGGTCACAGATCTAACATATTTTGTGATGGTTGAGATTAAACTCAGTCTGCTGTGCTCTGGTGCAAAAATAGAAAAGAGGCAAACGTAAAAGCAACTGCCCGCTGAAATATATGAGCTGGCATCTGATTGAGCTCCACTGAATACTGTGTAACTGCTGCATCTTCACCCACAGCTGCAACTTCTCAGAAGAGGAGTCAAGTGTGGTTGACAGTCCAGGCTGAAAGAGGTTTTGATTATGATCATTTTGAAACTGGGTCTATTTCCAACACATTCAGATCACGGCGACTCGAACTCCCTCGTGTCTCTGCGTCACTTTATTTTCAGAGTATTAAGTAGTTGTGAGTTTCAAAGAAAAGTTGTGCCTGCTGTTGCTCAAAGATGCTTCGACTTATCTGCAGCGATTTCATCATTTAACTAATAAAATCAAATTGGACGCTGCCAAAGAGCAACCAGGGACATATTAGATATTATTAGAACTATGAACCAGAATGCACATCTTTATTTGACTCTTTTGAATTCTGACTGGTGAAGAACGGAGAGAGTTAGAAAAGATCAAGAGGAGCTGAGGGTGATATTCCGCTTTGAATGTCACCCGCGTCGTCGGTGGGCCTCAGCAGGTTGTTTTATCAATCCCCACCCCACCCCCACACCTTGGGGTAACACAGTGAACAAGACACGTGTAAAAATTTAAAATGCAAGGCAGAGCTGCTGGGATGACAGGCGGAGTTTGTCACTGTAGGTGGAGATGGAAGCCACACCGCTGTGGAGAAGAAGCGCTTTCTGTCCCGCTGGGACTGCGAATCCTCAAAGTGAGTGCAGTGATTTCACTGTAATGTGCTTTGGACAGAAATGACTGCGTAGCTGGCAAACAAGCAGCGACGCTCCACACCGACTCCACGCTCGCAGCAGATCCCACTTTGGTCGCACAAAAAGCCTTTTTCCTTCCTTCCGGAGTCACGAGCGGTGGAATTTTGCTCAACGCTGCGTGAAGGAGACTCGCAAACCAAGAAGAGAAACCTCCGAACGAAATGTGCGCAGCAACTTTTGTTGTCTCTGTTGTTGCCGTCTCCGACGTCTCTGTTAGATCTCTTTACATTGGAGTGTGTGATTGATGACTCATGTTGATGTGTGTCTCCCCACAAACGACCGGATTTGCCTCGGCGTGACACAACATCTCCTCCCTCCGATGGAGGAACTGCACCGATTGTGTTGTTTGCAGCCTGCATCGTTGATTGTGTTGTTTTTGCAGCCTGCATCGTTGATTGTGTTGTTTGCAGCCTGCATCGTTGATTGTGTTGTTTTTGCAGCCTGCATCGTTGATTGTGTTGTTTGCAGCCTGCATCGTTAAGTTTGGGTATTCCAGAGCAGTGTTGCAGTCTTCAGTCTTAACTCGCTGCTCACTTCCAACAACAGCGAGCCACTTTCACTTATTTGGCTGGTGATAACGTCTTTGTGGTCCTCACAATCTGCACAGCCTCTTTTTTTTGTGACTGGGGATTTGACTTGCGCCAGACAAATATTGACAGAAAACATTGTTAAAATTGTGTTTTAGATAACACAAGAACATTAGCAAGAGAAAAAGACGAGTTGCACGGATGAGCGGTTTTCTTTTCTCGGCACTGTGAGATGAATGACAGATGTTCTGTGGTCGGAACACCCGAGGAACGCACAGTTTTTATTCTGTAAGAAGTAATTGTAGTAAGAGGAGACAACTTCAAGTCGGCGGTCTGTCCGAGGACTTTTATACAAGCAGACAAGAGAAAAACTGACTTAATTTAATGGTTATTAAGTTTAACATTGGCGCTCTTCTCAGAGTGCCAGAGCAGCGTGGAGTGGCCGTTTCAGCACTCGTGTTATTTCCCACAAGACTGACTGCCTGCAAGGGAATTAAATTGCACAGCTGAGGGCTTTATTTTCTGTGATGGTTCTCCAAAAGGTGCTGCGGTGGCAGGGTCAAGATGTGACATGATAATTGCCTGTGACTGCCTGAACGCCTGCGGCCCTCAGCCATCTGACAAACCCACACACACTGCATCATTCAACAGTCCACCTTTCAAAAAAAAAATCCTCATTTGACAGTTCACAAGTTCAGCAGCAGCCTGTGAAGCTTTGCACCTCAGGTTTGAAAGTCTGATTCATTGTTGAGTCTGAGGTTTTTCTGAGAAATAAGGAAAAAAAAAAAAAAAAAACACCGGCAACAGTCCAGAGTTAATGTGCTTTGTTTCAAAAATGATAACAGAGCAATAAAGGAGATTTATTGGAGTCGCACTGCTGACAATCCCTCCCTTTCACTGACCAAATTTAATTAAGGCCCAAGTAATCGAACTCGTATGCATCTCAGGTTTAATTAATCAAAGTGTGACTAGAATTATTATGGCACTTCTCAGAGGCAATCAGGAGCATTAGTGTCATATTACCAAGCAGCACCAAGCAGAAGTAGAGCTGCGTGCTTCTTTTAAAACACTCCTGGTAGCTGCTACAGTACAGGGACAGCAGTTAACTCGTCCTTGTGAATTAACTGTGTGCTGCGCGACGTTCACACATTAACACACTTAGTCCTAATTACTCGTTGAGGGGTTGTCGCGATTCCAAAGCAGTGTTGTCGTCTACCTGATACGCAGGTATTCGCCATATAACCACTGGAAAAGGTTTCCGAAGGACTGTACAACCACTAAAAAAAATGTGCGATGATACGCATCAGTATGTTGCTTTTGATACATAGGATGTTTGATGTTCTGATCTCTGAGTGTATCAGCCGAGCCGTTGTTTTAGTGCCACTTTACCGAATTTGTTTGTGTTTGCAACACTTTTTGCACTTGATGGCTGCTGTTTTGAAGTAGCTGCGGCTGGACAGATGTGTACGACGGGGTCGGGGTTTTGTGAGGGGGGTATCAGTGGGTATATCAGAGTACACCCACTACAGTAAACTAGACTACACCACTGTTCCGAAGGGAGGTGAAGAAATGTGGCCACAGACGGCGGCTGAGAGCGAAGGCTGTGACTGAGCAGCCCCGAGTCTTTGAGAGCGTGTGGGGCTGACAACTGCCACCTGGTGGTTAACCTTTGGAAAGACACGTGCTCGCCGTCACAAGCGCCATTTAGAGAGGCCGCTTAAAATTCAGCGCACAAGTGACATTTCCCTGCACACACACACACACACACACACACACACACACACACACACACACACACACACACACACACACAGAACTGCAGCGCGGCACCTGTTGTCAGGTACACAGGCAGCTCTTGCAGCAAGAGTCCTTTGTCATCCTGAAGGCGGAACGTGTGTGAGCTTTTTCCCTCCTGCTAAAAGGTGTCGTTCTCCTCAGTCCTCCCTGGCGAGCTCAGCGCTTTCAGCAAACACCACCGCCTCCACCACCGCATGGGGACGGTTAACCAGCCGCACCAGGGTGAAAGAGAGGACGAGCTCCTTTATCGTGACTCAGATGTGCATAAAATAGTGCACGCGTGTTTGTGGACACGAGGGCAGAATATCAATGGACTCACCTTGCACACACAGAGCCTCAGATGTGTGAGTGAGAGCGCTAGTGGCACACACAGCACACAGTCAGGGTGTTAGACTTGTACTGGTGTGTCTGTGTGTGTGTGTGTGTCTGTGTGTGTGTGTGTGTCTGTGTGAGACTGCTCCAGCGTGGGCTCTCTGCCAGAGCTCCACTGAGCTCCGGTCATGTTCACAGCTCCGTCCCCTGACGTCCCAGCTTGAAGCTGAGCCAACCGCACACTAAATAGTTCCTTTGCCACCAATGAGGACACAGATCATGGACAGGAGGAGGGGGGACGTGGGGCGGCTCCAGCCTATCACAGTCATCTGAGGCTGGTCCAGGAGTCAGCGGGCGAGTCTGCGTCTGCGAGGCTTCTTGGCCTGCCAGACCGTCTGACCGCTGACATGGCAGCAGAAACGCCACACGGCACCGCCGTGTCCGCCGCTCACTCGTGTGTAATTCATGGGCAAGGCCTCCACAACTCACACACACATGCTGCACAATTTTATTCGCATTTCAATGAGGCGTGAGGCGAGTCTGTAGCGGGGGTGGACGGTGGGATTCTTGAATCTGGTCCCCAGTGGCTGCAGCATCACCTCAGCACCACGGACAGCTCCCTCCTCCCTCTCTCTCTCTCTCTCTCTCTCTCTCTCGCTCTCCATTATTGTGGCACTGCTGGGCTGGAGGGCGTCAGCGCTCTTTGCCCTCATCTTCCACAGACACAGGAGGGACTGAAGATGACATTTGTTTTTTACCAACACCCCCGAAAAAAGTCTTTTTTTATGGACTCACTGGGTATAAACAATGAAGGAAACTAAACAGTGAGAGGGGAGCTGATTTATTCATCCGTCCATTTCCTATCCTTGTTTTCTCCTGAACTCAAGGTTGCAGCGGTTCTGCTGGAGCTCATCCCAGCTCTCATAGGGCCAAGTGTACAAGTTAGTTTATTAATTTCTCGTATTATTTTCATCTATCTTTCATATATCTATAATATAACTCAATAGATACTGACCACTCACAGTTGCATTTTAAACAGTTGTTATGGAGTAGCAGTGCACTCACCGACTCCTGAAGTTCTGCCACTGTGTCGGTGCTTCATCTCATCTCCCGGCTGAAAAGCAGGCAGATTGCAGCCGTAAAGTGATTCTACAAATATATTCCATCTGCCACTCGCTCTCTCTCTCCTTCTCTCTCTCTCTCTGACGTTCCTCAGGAACTCTCATAAATTAAGCACTCTGCGATTCTCTAAAGAATATTTCACGAGCGCTGGCATCTGTTGAAGGCCTCTCACCGGGGAAGCGTCTGACTGATCAGACCGTCCACGCGCCTCTGCCAGGGTTTGAGGTGCCTGTCTGTCCAAGGCAGCGACAGTGTGCAGTCTCCCCCCTCGCATGTGTAAATATATGTATTTGGGTCTTTTGCGGCGTCAATGTGCTGTATATACGTAATCCAGCAGAACCACAGGGGAGCGGAGTGCAGGAGATGCTGCTGCGATGCAGAGCCTCCTCTTCCCACCATCCTGGATGAAATGACTGTGTGTGTGTGTGGAGAGTGGGGGGGGGGCACTAGAGAGGAGGGGCTTGGCGCTTTCGCCAGCAGCTAATGATGTAATTATGTTGAAAACAAATGCAACAACCAAAAACATGCACAAACAAACTCAATCAAACAGGAGCGAGAGATCAGCTTCTCCAGGTGGAGGGACGATTAGCACTCGTCTCTCAAACCTCTTTTTATCGCGTCACCATTGGATCGTCACCGGGATCACGTTTGTTTTTGTCTGCTTTTTATTTTCTTATTTTTTTTTTTTTGCTGTGTTAGAATCTCACAGAATAACCCAGTGTCCTTCTTTTGTCTTTCTCACTGCAGGCCACATCTCTCCATGGAAGGCCTCCAAACAGGTACCATCACTGAAGCAGCTATCTTTCTGTTTGCCACCCTGTGTATGTATGTACGTGTGTGTGTGTGTGTGTGTGTGTGTGTGTGTGTGTGTGTGTGTGTGTGTGTGTGTGTGTGTGTGTGTGTGTGTGTGTGTGTGTGTGTGTGTGTGTGTGTGTGTGTGTGTCTGAGAGAGAGCGAGCCATAGAAGGTAAGCAGGTGTGTTTTTGGAAGGCAGCAGATGGAGACAGAGGTTTGCAGAACCGGGTCTTGACTTTTTCCCTTCTTTCTTCCTTTTTTTCTCTCGCTCCGTTAAAATTGATCACACCGGCTGTCGCGCTTCCGCAGCTGGTTAGAGAGAAATTAAAAGGGCTTCACTTTTCTTCTCCAACTGCACCTGCTCCTGCAACCATCAGCATTTCTCACGTCACGGGTCTCATCTCGCGATCGTTTTTTCATTTCTTCATCTCAAATCTGGAAAAGTTGCCAAACGTCAGTGCTGCTGCAATGCAGAACTGAGTCAGTGAGTCGACTCGTTTGAGTCAGCAACATTTACTCTTTTGTTGACGGCGTTGTCGTCAGGTTTTTTTCTATTATCTTAATTAACTTTTAAAAGTAACCAACTATGATTATGCACTTTTTTATGCTGATTGTTTGTTTTGTTTCATTATGAATTTGCAAGACTGCAGATCCTGAAAAAAACCCAAATCACTTGATTCAAATCCTGAAACAGTGATTCGAGATATTCTCAAAGCCAGATTTCCTTCTGTCTGGACGAGTCACCTGTGGTGAGATGACAGAGTCTGAGCTGTGAATAAACTCTGCTCTCCAAAGACAAAGTACTCTGTGTTTTAACAGCGCAAATAGAAACAGTTTTGTCTTGGAACTTGCTGACAGATGCAGCTTTGCAAAGTGCAGGCGGGCCACTTGAAGTGTAACAGAAAACCACTCTTCGCTTCCTGTCAGGTTTCCATTATGGATTTGCCAAAACTTTTAAACCGTATTTCGAGCAGAACGTCGATAAGATACAATCGCGAATTGACCGCGTTTCCATTAAGGGAAGTTGTTTGACCAAAAAAAAAGTGTTTTCACCTCTCGTGCTAAAGAGGCCGAGCGATGGAGGTTCTGAATCGCAGGTTCACTTCCATTGCTACGTCTGCACTCCGTGTCAGTCATCCAACTGTCGCCGCTTTAACGTCTCTGCTCCATTAGGTAACTCAGTTTAGGCTCCATTATTTCCTGCATGAACTTTTTTTTTTTGTTGAAGTTTGTCCTTCTCACCTCTGCTTGGAGCGCTTGGTGCACATCCGGCTGAATCTCTCTGCTGTTCTCTCCATACTGATGAATATCTACATGTCTACATGTGTTAACACATCCTAACTGTCCAAAATTACAAAACTGAATGTGCATTCACACTTTCAAGGTTGATGGACTCAGATGGATCATCAGTGGCAACAGCGGTGCTTTTGCTGGTGCAGAGACACTGCTGACGATCCTTGATGTTCCTCAGCTGTGTCTCTGTAAGACCTCTTGACCAGCAGCTCCTTGAATTAAACTGGCCAACTCGCCATTTCCATCCTCTGGCTCTCTGCAGCCAAACACACAGGCAACCTAGACAGAACAATGGGATCCTGGAGTTTTAAATGGAACATCTGTTGTTTGTGTTCTCTGTAAGTTGCCTGACCAGTGGGACCCACATGGCAGCCCTCAGGCCAACCTGTCCGGCCCAGTTCTGCCACCTGGCACCCCTTTCCCCAACCAGCCGCAGCACCGCACGTCTGTGCCCGACTCCACGGAGGGCTTCGACCTGAACAAGCCCGACCCCTACGACCTGTATGAGAAATCCCGAGCGATCTACGAGAGCCGACGTGAGTACGCAGAGCCAAAGAGTTCGGGGAGGACTTTCACTCAAAAATTAGAATTTGAAATGACGGATGTCGATGCGGACTGGTGTGTCTCAGGCCCAGAGTACGAGGAGGTGGAGGTCCACCTGCTGAGGGAGAAGACCGGCTTCGGCTTCCGCATCCTGGGGGGAGACGAGGCCGTGCAGGCTGTGAGTCCGGACGCCCGTGACAAGGCTCGTATGGGACGGGCTGGACCTCACACACACTGAACCTCATACTCACTAGCCTGCTTCCCCTGACTGCCACCTGCTAACCACACCTCGTCACTCTCCCAGCCACAACACCACTCGCTCACACACACACAGACAATGTCCAGTCACACACACGCACACGCTGTGTGACTCCCATACTGAAGTCATGCCTTGCCAACGTGTCTGCGTGCATTAAAAACACCAGCATGAGCGAAGCATCACCTGCACAGACTGCTTGATGACTCATCTCCAGCCAGTTGTTTTTGTTCATTTTTTGCCGCTCTCTCTCTCTCTGTTGTTCACTCTCCTCACCTTCTGCTTGCGCTGCTAATATTGATTGTCTTTGAACAGATTGTTATTGGCGCCATAATAGAGAACACTCCCGCTGAGCGCGACGGGCGGCTTCGACCCGGGGACGAGCTCATTTCTGTGGATAAAAATGTGGTTGCTGGGAAACCGCACAAATATGTAATAGACTTGATGCACGCCGCCGCTCGCAACGGACAAGTCAGCCTGACTGTGAGGAGGAGAGTGCTCACGCCTGGTGAGGACACCGTCCACTGTCTGCTGGGGTGGTTTTGTTTGTTTGTTTGTTGTCTTGTTTTTCAGATGTTGCCAAGGCTGCAGAATGTGCCACACACATTTCCTCTTCCAAATACGCAGTTTGGGCAACACACACGGGAGACATCCTGTTTCCCAGAGGAGTCTGTGTGTTTTTTACTCGTCGCTCGCACGTTGTTGCAGCACGTAGATACGAGATGCGAGAATAATCCGCAGTCAGGCGGTCGAGGTTGAGAAACAAGGAGGAAACGAGAGCGCTCACGCATTGAAACTTGACCGTTGAGGGACATGTTGTCAGTGAAGGCCCTTTTTTGGTTCTTCCTTTGCACCGCGGCATGTTAATGGTCCCGTTGAGTCACCTTGAAAATTTGTTAAAAAAAACCACAAAAAAAACACTCCCTTGGCTTTTCCCCACGACAGACACACAGTAATGTGTGTCTGTCGTGTCCGCGGACTGCCTGAGAAAAGCAAACACTTTCGGAAGAATCACACCATCTGCCAGCTTAGGAGCAACTTCCCCGGAAAAGTGGTTTTGCTTTGTTTTCTCTGTCCCCTCAAAAGCTGTGGGAAAATGGGCTGACTGGGCCTAATTTGTAACCATTAAAGCCCAGCATACACGGGAATGTGGACAGTTGAGCTGAGGGTGGCCTCACAGCGGTACACTCTAGCGAGCAGCAGTCGACATCGCGGATCCACTTTAAAAAGACAAGTTACCCAGTGAAAACCCCCCCCTCACGCTGAACATCACAAGAAGTTTTCACCTCAGAAGCTCCGGCTCAGACTGACTGTCTGTCCAAGTGAGGTGGTTTCAGCAGCGCTTTAGTGAGGGATCTGCAGGACCTCCCTCTGAACACGGAGGCTAGGACACAAAAGCAAAATAAAGAGTAAAAACAGGCGAGAACATTTATTCAAAATTTAGAAAAGTATTCAAAATGTAAGTAGTTACATTCCTTTGTTAAAGTAATTGAATAGTTACACTACTATTGCCATTTTAATAGGGTAACTTGTAATTGTGACCGATTCAATTTACAATGTAATCTCCCTAACACTCCTGCTTTACAACCAGAGGAAGAAGAATGAGTTGCTGTCACAGCGAGAAGCAAATGAATCAGTGACTCACTCCAGCTTGTCCTCGACCTCCAGGTGAGCCGTGTCCCGTCAACGGCCGCAGTCCGGGCTCCGTGTCCACGCAGCACAGCTCCCCTCGCAGCGACGGGGCGGCGGCCTCGGGACCCCCGGTGGTCTCCGTCGTCACCGCCAACGCGGACACAGCGGCCCTGCAGACCAGCGACGTGGTCATTAACCGCAAGGAGAACGAAGGCTTCGGCTTCGTCATCATCAGCTCCCTCAACAGACCCGAGAACACGGCCGTCATCAGTGAGTGCAGCCGCTGACTCAGCGCCCTGTGACGCTGGTTTGTCAAGTCCTAACGAGCAGCCATGCTGAGGTTGATGACTGTCCTCCACTTCCTCTTGTGGGATTTTCTAAATGCATTCTTCGGGTTTTTTTAACCGCTTAACTAATATCCACATTAAAAGCAATGGACATAAAGGAGGGGAATGATTTCATTTCCGCTTAAGGCCCTTCGTTGACGCGTTTGAATATGGAAATTTAAATTTAAACTCACTCAGTTTTTTAATGCGGATCCAGTCGGCGGCCGTGCGAGGCTGCGAGGGATATTTTCAAAGCATCGCAGCTTCCTCCAGTGGGAAAAAAAATGTTTTTCTTCCCGTTCTCAGGTTGAGAAATGGTTAAAAATGTGTATGCGGTCGACAAAATGTAAATACCGAGTGTTATTTCACTGCCATCGAAAATGTGTCACAGCTTTCAATATGACGATTCCCTGGATCAATTCCCAGACTTTTGATAAATATGACGGATTTACACATCCAAATAGATATGAACATGAAGCCCAGGGTTGGGTCCAGTCAGTATCGTAATATTGTATATTATTCCGGATGTAGTGATGACGTTCCAGCCCTCAGTCTTCTGCACACTCCTGCACAAGGTTTCCCAGAATGATCAACAGAAAACCTGTTTGGTGTCGACCAGCTGTGCTGCACGACATTTAGCTCTTTATTGAAATGATGCTTAAAACACTGAAAAGAGTGATGAAATACAGCTCTTTTATGACTTACTGAGTATTAATATAATTTCTTCAAGTTTGGCAGGCCGAACTAAAATGCTTAACGGGCCGCGTATGGCCCCCGGGCCGCAGTTTGCCCAAGCCTGGTCTAGAATCATTGGCCTTCATGATGCCACAGCAGAGAAGAATCCCAGTGCAAAACATTGGTATGCGTGTCTCCTCCCACCTGGTCACGGTGCCGCTGCTGCCTTGACGTCTCTCTTCCTCAACCCCATCTGACCAGCGGCCTGATTACCGTCTGTCTCCAGCTGTGCCCCATAAAATTGGACGCATCATCGAGGGCAGCCCTGCCGACCGGTGCGGGAAGCTGAAGGTGGGCGACCGCATCCTGGCTGTCAACGGACAGTCCATCATCAGCATGCCGCACGCCGACATCGTCAAGCTCATCAAAGACGCCGGGCTCACAGTCACGCTGCACATCATTCCAGAGGAGGGTGAGTGGGGGCGCTGCTTCACTCCAGGCTCTGTGACTTTTGAATGGAGGCACTTGCTAGGTGACCAGGAAGAAATCTCTCCTTTACGCCGTGAGGACGGCCTTCCACACATGAGTGAGTGAGTGAGTGAATGAGTGACTAAATGAATTATTTAGCAAACCAACAGACACTGTTGCAGAATTTGTTTTTTAGATAGCACCAATTTTTAGAATTTGTTTTCTTGCTTTTATTTTTATTTTTATGATTGTGACGTTTCTTATTTTCTGACTTCAGTTGGCCAATTCTAAGGTTTTTTTTTTGCAGCAGCAGTGTGTTTCAAAGCTAGGCTGTTTGTCTGAATGGAGAAGGAGGTCTATTACAGGCTTTGTATTTTAAAGTGCTCGGATCTGCTGTTCAGTCTTTGAAGATCTTCATTTGAAAATGAAAAACGGTGTGTTTTCGTGAAAGGACCCAAACAGAGTGTTTTGTTCAACTCAGTGTTTTCTGCCATATTCTGAAGTTTGGCTAAGATGAAGTTTAGGGCTTTGAAGTGAGACAGATTTAAATATTGCATGGTTATAGGTTTGTGTAGGCCAAACCAGCTGTTTTTATTTCTGTAGGTGGCGCTGTTGGGTTGAAACGTTAAAAGTGGTCACTCATCAACGTTTTTCAAAGTTTTCAGCCATCAGTGCATCTTTTTTTCAAAGCATGTTCAGCAGTAACACAGGAGACTAAAGGGTGCGAGGAAACCTTTATCTTCCATCATTGATCAGCGATGGCATCCCGGCCTGCTGTCTGTCTGCCGCAGGTTCCCAGTCTGGCCCCAGCTCAGAGAAGCAGAGCCCCATGACCCAGAAGCAGAGTCCCCACACGCAGCCCAGCCCGGTGGCCCAGCCCGGCCAGGCTGGCGTGCACCCGGGCCAGACGCCCGTCCAGCCGGGTCAGACGGCCGCTCCGCCCGGCCAGACGTCGGTCCAGACGAGCCAGACTGCGAGCGGCCCTCCGGCGCCGACAGCCGCATCCCAGCCGCCACCTGTGGGATCGCAGCAGAGCCCCGTGGCCCAGCCAGCCGGCCTCCCGCCGCAGCTCTACCTGCACGACGGAAGGTAGGCGCTTCACGTTCAGACCGGACCGGGCCGGGCCAGAGCACGTTAGTAGCCACTCGTCATGACATCTTCTTAAATCGTCTGTTCGTTTGTCGCTCGTACGGACAGAAAATATGTTTGTTTTTTTTTTTCTCCCAGCGCTATTCTAAAAAAGGAGCACAGGTCCCCAGAAAAACACCTGGACTCCACTTGGTCGCTCGGTCACTGCGTCAGGCTCTCAGGCTGCTCGCTGCTCGGTTGCATAACGTCTCTCAGCTACGTCTGTGAATAATTCACCTTAAAGGCGCTCGTCTATAATGCAGGAACCCGGCGATCAGACCTTGTTCCAGGGTCAGAAACTAAGCAGGCGTGAGGGACTGTGTGTGTGTGTGTGTGTCTATGTGTGTGTCTGTGTGTCAGTGAGTGTGATACGGAGACAGAGTAGCACTCCCGCGGCTGTAGATTTGTGGCCATTTCACAAGTGGGGAAGTGATAAAAGTTTCAAGGCGATGAGAGGAGCGATATTTCCAGCCGTCCCCCGCACGCGCTCACACCAGCCGTCGCACTCTACCTCCTCACGTGGTAAAATCACATCAGAAAGGCTCAGATCAGATAAGATAAGCTTTATCATCCGTCCCAAAAGGTGACAGAAATTCTTCCTTTGACAGGGCTCACAAACACATTCATAACAATCCCTTCAAGAATCTAGATAACTGTAAATAATCCAACTGTTCCATCTGTTCAATGTAAACATCTTGTTTTTCCTTCTCACTCTATGAATATTTTATTGTATCTTTATTTCTTTTTAATTAATATAATTGTTCCTTCTATTTGCACTACTTTTTGACACATTGACATGAAGAGCAAATGAAAAACACACATGCTACTTCAAGGCCGTCTCTTCCTCTTCCTCTTCCTCCTCTATCTGTACCTCGTGGTGAACTCGGCCCCTCACCCCCGTCCCTCTGCTTCTTCCTCTTCTCGCAGGTCAGAGGTTAAAGCCAGACAGGACGTCAAACCTGACTTCCGCCATCCTCCGTTCACTGATTACAGGCAGCCTCCTGTGGACTACCGTCACCCGCCCGTCACAGACTATCGGCAGCCGCCGACGCTGGACTACAGACAGCCGCCGGGCCTGCTGGACTTCAGACAGCATCCTGCAGCTGCACAGTTCCCTCTGTCGCTCCCCACTGACTTCAGACCACAGGTAGGAACCCCAGCAGCCAAAAGCCGCTACACACAGACTGCTTTATTTTACTCCGTCAGGACAGTCTCTGCAATTTGTTTTGTTCCGCCCCTCCATCCTCTGCAGGACTATGACTACTTCACCGTGGAGCTGGAGAAAAGCTCCAAGGGTTTCGGCTTCAGCATCCGCGGAGGCAGAGAGTACAAGATGGACCTGTTTGTGTTGCGGCTCGCCGAGGACGGTCCAGCCATACGCAACGGACGCATGAGGGTGAGATGATGCGGGCGGGTTGATGGTACGGCTGGCTGGATCTTGTGATTAGCAGTTGGGTCAGAGCGGGCAAGATAATTCTTCCTACAGGTAGAAAAAATAGGTGGAGTCAGGCTGTATCAGGGCAGGTATGCTGTGGAATGCTGTACATTTTCTGTAATAACAAGAACAATGATTCCTCATTAAGATCTTAAATCAACTTACATTTGTCATGTGCAGTCAGAATAAAGGTTCTAATGTGTCACACATTAACAGCTATCATTCATAAATAACTTGGCGCTCATTGGCTAGGTACAAGCCAATGAGCAGCGCGCAAGCTAGCGAGTTAGCAAGCTAATCGCGATTAGCCGCGATCGCTAATTGACCTGTAAACAAACACAAATTACCGCCAAATCTTCCTACATAAACCCCGGAAATAATTATCAACAACAGCGGGTATAAAGAACAACGACTCTACACAGTGGTGGGGCACTCAGGCAACAAAACCACAATCAGATATTACACTTATATTTCTACCAAGAACCTTTTGGAAAACCCATGAAAGCGTGAACTCACCTATCTAGGATGCAGGAACAGTTAAAGAGGGAATAATGTGCGGCAGGATAAATGTGTGCGTTGGCTGCGTGACTGGGCGCCACTCAGCTGCTCCCACCAAGGTGCACTTTAACTTCAACAAAGCACTTAACGACTCTTATTCCCCTGGTTTCTCACCATTTAAAAGACCTTGCATGTGGGTGAACCGTGGTTCAGAGAAATCAAACCGATCGTCCTCTGAGTGTGTGTGTGTGTGTGTGTGTGTGTGTGTGTGTGTGTGTGTGTGTGTGTGTGTGTGTGTGTGTGTGTGTGTGTGTCCTGCAGGTGGGGGACCAGATCATCGAGATTAACGGCGACAGCACTCGGGACATGACTCACGCCCGCGCCATCGAGCTGATCAAGGCAGGTGGTCGGCGGGTGAGGCTGCTGCTGAAGAGAGGCACCGGCCAGGTGCCAGAATACGGTGGGTTTCCTTCCAGCAGAACTAAAGTATCAGCAGCCCTTTTCTTTCACTCTTATCTCTCTGTGGCTACTAATCTGATCTCACAGTCATTCCACGGATTCATCGCCTGGGGTTGTAACGCGGTTGTATTCAACTTTAATGTCTTTCAATCCCAGGCAACACTGTTTAAACTGAAGGTCATTTTAACCACGTATTAACATCTCCCTGCCTCTTCTTCCTCGCTGTGACCAGCCGCTCCTCTCGCCCTGTCACCTCTCTGCTTTGAGTCTAATGATCGCTATAGGCTTCCAATTGCCTCCCCTCAGGAATGGTACCTTCCAACCTGTCCATGTGCATGAAAGGTGACACACTAAGCTCCCCCTATTTCTTCCTAATGGGCCACTCTAAAGACACGGTTTGTAACCACAACTGGAATCTCTGTTTTAGGCACGCTGCATGATCTGCATGGTCAAACATTAACGCATGTGGGAAAGTAGCTGTGTGTGTGTGTGTGTGTGTGTGTGTGTGTGTGTGTGTGTGTGTGTGTGTGTGTGTGTGTGTGTGTGTGTGTGTGAGAGAGAGAGAGAGAGTGTATGTACGCGTTGGCATGTCTGTCTTGTTAATATGTATGTGTATATGTCGGTATGTGTGCGATATGAATTTATAGTGGATGGAGTGGAAGGGGTGGAAGAAACAAGCTAAGCTCCTTCTCACTCCTTTTCAAATATACCTTTTTAACTTTTTTCAATCAATCAGTAAATCCACAATCAAACATTATATGTTCTACCGAGAAACTTGTGTTTGTGTGCGTGTGATCTAGAGAGGGAGAGAGAGTCAGAGGGAGAGAGAGGGAGAGAGAGAGAGAGAGAGAGAGAGAGAATGGGGTAAAGAGTCTCCTCAAGAGCAGTATGGTCAGAAGTGACACTCCAGATGCACTTCTCTCATTGTGACGAGGGCTGTGAAGTGGACCGTGTGGCGCCAGTCTGCTCCGGATCGGCCACTCACTCGCACTAATCAAGATGCTTGACGGCTAAGCGTGGATCCGCCTTCACTTTCAGACTTCGTTTCGTTAACAAAATGTGCACTCGCAGCGACACGTTGGCGCAGTGTGTCTGGAGTTGCCAACCAACTGAATTGTCCTGTTTTGAATGGATACGGGACGGAGTCTGTCCCGTATTTCTGAGTTGTCTCGAAGGTAAATTTATACTCGATGCAAACTCACGTTTGTGCCCACAGAGTTTGCCGTCAAAACCGTAATCTACGTGGCTGCAGGCAATACCATTGCACAACCCATTCACAACAACTGTGTGCTGGCCGCGTAGAGAAGAAGGCTATGCATCAGCATCACTTGTTCTTTCAGCTTTATTTCATTCCTCTGTTAAAGCCGTCCATCCTGCACTTTATTGACTGTTGTGTAAAAAATATGTTCAGTTAAAATATTTCAAGACAATTTAAACATTCATCTTATTTCTAATGCCTATTGGTAACAAAGCAGTTCAAACTACGTGGACTATAGACTTTTTTGAAACCCTATTTTAAGTTATTATTGACCACTAGGGGGAGCCACTGGCCTGTGATGGTCATGACCCCGAGCACTGCGGGAGGGAGGGAGGGAGGCCTCATTTATTTTTCTGAATGAGAGTTGGCAACACGAGTGTCGACACGTTCATGTGTGAGCTGCTGGCACACTGTTGCATGCCACTTTTCTCCGATTTTTTGTGTCTCTCTGTGCACTTGCATGCTGAGCAGCGCTGCTTCCACGTCTCCTGCTTTCAACTCTCCTCTCCTCTCCTCTCCAGACTGTGTCAACTCCTGGGATTCCCTTCCTACAAGCCACCCTGCCCTGCAGGAAGTGACAGCCGAGCCCCACCCGACTCCATCGCTCTCATCCCACCCAGCCTCGGCCCCAGACTCCCCTCATCGGCTCCCTCTAGAGGCCACAGTGTGCATGGCAGACAAGGCTCCGCAGCTGAAGGAACAGGGCTCCTTGCGAGGGGCTACAGGTGGCAGGTCCACCCAGCAGAAGTGCACCACCAGGGGGCAGGGCTCCCCCCAGGGCTCCGGAGAGTTGGACTGCGGGCCTGGCGACAAGCAGCCTCGGGCTCCGCCCTCCAAAGCCGCCCTGGGGAGGTCCGGCGAGAGGAGAGAGAGGCCGAGGGAGGCTTGCTCCCCCTGCTGCGAGAGGAAGGGCCTGCAGCCGCCTCGCTCCGCCTGGCCTTGGGACCCTTTCGCCAGCGTGAGTTTGAACGGAGCCTCTCTGGGCGGCGGCGACGGGCCCGCGGGCCTCCAGGAGAGGCTGGCCACCCGAGGCCTGCTGCTCAGAGAGGAGGAGCGGGCCGGCGGTCACGGCGCCCTCTGCTGCCAAGCTAAAGGCTCGGCCGACCCCCCCAGCAGGAGCGCAGCGGCCTCCCCCGGGCCCTGGAATGTTCCGGACAAACTGCCTGGCACCCTGAGGTCCTGGACCTCCACGGTGAGCCGCTAGAGGGTCCTGGGTTCCAGTCAGTTCTTCCCCCTCGCCTCTTCTGTTCTCCCTGCTCCCGTCTGCTTCTTGGCCTATTTTGAAATATCGGATATTTGCGTTTGATTTAGTTTTTACAGGATAATTATTACACCCACCACCTTAAAAAAGAACAAAATACGGAGCAACCTTGACATTGTTGAAAACGCAGTCTAAAACTGACCGCTTGATACAGAGGCATTTTAGACCTGCAGTCGTCCGGCCATCACAGACTGACGGAGCTTTACTTTCTATAGATACCTTTAAACCTTTTTGCTCTAGTTTAGTGCGAGATACCTGTGGACGCCCAGTGGGACACAAACATCCCAGAGATTCACTGTTGCTCCACGTCGTCCGCGCAATCATAGGAGACTACATATCAGCCGGAGGTGGGGGAAGGGGGAGGGGCGGGCGAGGGAACAGAGAGGACACGGCGGCCGACCCCGACACATGATCTCACATGCCTACTGATTATATCACATACTGTAAATGTAAAGATGTGTGAAAAATATGTACATTTGTCAATCTCAGAAAGGCACACCCGACCGACGGTGTCTTTTTTTCGAGGCCGCTGTTGTAGTTAGAAACATTGTAAAGAAAAAAGAGAGAGGGAGAGACGATAAAAACCCATCAGAGCAGCATTTTTAGGAGTCACTATTTCCACGGCCTCTCCGCTGACTACATATCAAAGACTGTGCAAAGGCAACAACCCCCACCAGGCCGCCGTCCCTGGGAGCCTGTGGTCGTGTGCATGGATTTAAAGTAAAAATGAAAAAAAATAATAATAATTACAAACCGAACACATCAAGTCATTCCGCAGGAAGCAGAGAGGACGTCCGACCAGGAGCAGAACCCGTCGGCGGCAGGCGGAGAAAAAGAAAAGAAACCTTTTGTTTTTTTTTCCCTCCATCGTGTGGAACTTTCCGAGCGACTGACGAGAAGCGAGTTGACTTCATCGTCTCATCGCGCCGTTCTGACTTTATGTTTGTGCACGACTCGACTCGCCCGATCGACTCCATCGTTGCAGAACCCTGAGCTGTGTTGTGTTCATTTAATACTTGACGGAGAAGAATCTCGTCTGAATCGGTCTGACACTCCCCCCACCCCCACTCTCTCTCCCCATCATTTCTATGCCTTTAACTGTGCTACATGTACCACATCACTGTGGGAGAGGGAGTCGGTGTGTGGGGGAGGGGGAGGGTGACGGTTGTGAGGTGGGAAGGCGGGAGTGCCTTACTCAAACTAATGCAGAGTCGTCGCCATTTGCTTTTGGAACTGAGTCTAAAAGACGCGTTATTGACACATTATTTGACACATTATTGACACATTATTGACACATATCAGCAGACAGCTGAGTTGTGGAGCCTGTTTTTCCTTTTTGTTTCCCCTCAGACTGAAACACACAGCAGTATTCACAGTTTTCTCGGTGTTCTCCCAGCTGTATTAGCCAACCGGTGTCAATGACTTCCCTTGTGCCCCCCCTTCTCCCTCCCCAACGCCCCCATTGTTTCAAAGGGGGGTTCAAAAGTAGCCTGTAGCATTACATCTCCTACCCAGGAGATCCAGGAGGCTCCAGGGGGTTTTCCAGACTGGGTCACTTTTTTTTTTGTTTTTGTTTTTTTGTTTTTTAACTTTATTTGTCTGTTTCTGGGAGGAAAATAGATTGATTTTTTTTCTTGACATGGTTGCAGGTCGTACCAGAGTACGTATGTTTCCTGTCACAGAGACGGTGCCACTGCTGAGCAGCAGAGAACCCCACCGGTCTCCGCCATTCTGACGTGGCTCTCAGCCAGATGTTTGCTCTCATTAAAAATGAATCAACAGATCTTGCTGGGAAGCGGTGCTTCGCCTCGACGACTTAAAATAAGAACAAACACAAAAAGCATTGTGACAATTTGACGGCACAAGCCGAGCGAGCCAACTGGTGCGCTAGCGGGGGGCCGTTTACCTGCACAGCAGCCCGGTGGTGGAAGTTGGTGAGTCTCAACCTGCAGTGGTCACTCTGAGTGAAAGCTGGTGGTCTTCACCGAGTGAAAGCTGGGGGGGTCTGGATATTTCCCGAGCTAAGTGCTGGTAGCTTCTGGTTCACGCTCAGAGTACGAGCTCTCGCTTTTAGGCTGTAGAGACGTTTTTACCGTATGTACAAATGTTGAGATTCAGTTGAGGGCGAGAGAATCGGTCACCCCTCCCCCCGTCCCTGTCTCGGCCGTCCCCTGCCTGCCGTGAGTGATTTTTGTATACAGATACAGAAAAAAAAAACAAACAAACAAAAAAAAGCTTTATTGGAACCTGTGAAGGATGGCACGTTCATGAATCCCCATTGAGATCAAGTATAACTGTAGTGTTAATTGTGTACTATTCACCTTGTACAGCTGTATTCCTACAAATATGGTTTACTGTATCATTGATACTGTAGTTTCAAAGACGTGAACAACTATTTTTATGAAATGCGACAGTACTGATATATTACATTTTGCTAAAAAAAAACAAAAAAAAAACTTGTTTACTGAAAGATATTCTGAAATACTGTCAAATAAACTCTTGACATGGTGTAAAATATTCTCCCTGCCGTTTTGCTTGATGGTAATTTTTGGATTTTTCTACAGGACTTGAAGTGGAATCAGGAGGGAAAAGGCATCGCGCTTGTGCTTCCAAATGCAAGTTTGTGTTTTTATGGAGCAAAAAGTGGTCTTCGTACTATTGAGGATTTGTAACAGTGATAAAAGACCAGATGACAAGGAATAACCTGCATCAGATTATCGATTAAAACACTTGGTAATCCTCATTAAGTTAAAAAGTCTTTTATTCAAAATTTACAGTCACAAAGTTGAACATTTACAATCCTTCCGAAAATAAACAAATTTGCTGAACACACACAACACACTCGTTCTCTTTGTTAGCAACCTTGCTGACACACACCCAACAACCATGTCCAATGTTACTATATTATGAAAAATTAATCCCACCAATTATTTGCGTCTCGCCTGTCAAACTCCACAGAAAAGAGAAAAGTCCATTGTTTACTTCTGTTTGCTCAACTTTTCAGGACCATGTGAAAATCAGGTCTGTATGATGTCACAAAGGGCTCTGAAAGCTAACACTTGCCTCTCCTGGGTTAGTGACGACATCCAACAACAGGCTGTTGACTGCTTTCTGAGATGTATTGACTCATCACACAATCAAGTGAAGCTTCTCTGCTGGTGGTCAGGGTGAAAAGTGCCTGGGACCTAAAACTGTCCCGTTTCACTTCTGACCACTAGCTCACAACTTAATTTTCCCCCTGTGAGATCAACTGTCTGATATCGTTCCTCTGAATCAACAAGCACACAAAACAGAATTGATCCTGTTTCCGCTCAGGTTCATCAAACGAGACGTTTCATACTCTGCATGTATTATTATTATTATTATTGTTGTTATTATAGTAAGGGAGCAGCTCCACTGACATGACTGCATTAAACACTCGGTGTTTAGGCGGCATTGTGGAGGCACATTCCAGAATAATCAAAACTTGCAAACATATCATCACCCAGTATCAGCTGCCTGGTGGTGGTGGTGGTGGTCTCTCTGCAGCAGCTCTCACTGGCTGTGACTTTCTGTACCCACTGGAGTTTCACCGTTTACAGGCTCGTTGTGAGGAGCCTCCTGAAACAAAAGACGGGAGTCGTTTATACCAACATCAAGTCGACTTGTTGCAAACAAACTGCAGAGTTGCTGGTCCTTTGCACACCTTCAGCGGTTTGTACGCTCCCATTTGGAATCGACAGCAAACCAAGTCAACCACGAAGCCGACCAGGCCGTGAAGCATACCTGGAGAGTGAGGGAAACACTCAACTTACTCTGCAGCCGAAGGACGAGTACAATTAAATGAGTTGGCAGTTAATTATGTTGGTGTTGGAGAGGAAGTGGTGTAGCGCAGTGTGACTTAAAGCCAGCCAGTCGGTTTCAGGGTATGTTAGTCTAATAATAATAACACTAATAATAATAACAATACATTAGGCCTATATAGTCTACCTGTGGTGGTGAAAATGCCTCCAACGATGCCGCAGAGCCGGACTAGAAACTGCCACAGAGGCATGTGCTGCTCCGTGACTTTGACCATGAGTGAGCTGATGTCGTACTTCATGAAGATCCCCGACACTCCGTGGCTTCCTGCCGCGTGGTTTATCACTCGGTCCTGCAGAGCAAGCACAAGACAAACAGGTACTTTTTATACAAAACTGTGGAAGCACGTTGCCACCGTCAAATCCAACTGAAACAAGAAGCGGGGCAGCTCAGTAGCAAATGATACATTGAATCAACATGAACTTTATCATGTCCATGCTGTTCTGAAACGTGCAAACCCACCTGCTCAGTGACGGAGTACTGATGCGTTTCTGCAGACACTTGGTATGTGTTGAGTTTGGTCGGCACTATGGTGAGGAAGTACTGGAACATGTGGTTAGCTGAGGGACGGAACAACATCATTGTCAGTGTGCAATGTCCAGAATGAAAACCACTGCATATCTAAAAGAACAAGCAACAGATTCCACACTGGCGAACGCAGGGGTGGGCAAACTCTTTGACTGGTGGGGCCACACTGAGGTGTAAAATGTGACAGGAGGGTGAGGGGGGGTAGCGGAGCAGCAGCAGATGGATGGAGTGTTTTGGTGAGCCACCTCATAGGAGGAAACTATCATGGGATATGGAGAAAACATGTTGCTTTAATGTCAATTGAAAATGGAGCAAAGCAAAGTTACAACAAAGTCAGTGTCTGTGAAGCCCCACAGTGTTCAGCTCTTTATTGAAATGACTCTGAAAACACTGAAAAAAATGGATGAAATACAGCTATTTCATGACTGACTGACTATTAATATCACTTCTTCTAGTCTGGCGGGCCGGATTAAAGAGCTCAACGGGCAGCATGTGGCCCTCGGGCCCCTAGTTTGCCCACGCCTGGGCTGATGTGAAGAAGATGAACTTACATTCTGGAGAGACTTTCTCTGTACCATCTAAAGGGCTGATGATCCCAGGAATAGCTTCTCCAAAGGACAGATGGTCAATCCGGTGCGAGAAGTTGTATGCTGCAACACCCAATCAACACGAGAGTCATGATTAAATAAATATTGACAGTTTACTCTCGTGTATCAAAAAAAAAAAGTGCACCTCAACATGAAATCATCTCAAGCACCTCTGTGATCAACCACATTTGTCAGAATGAAGATATGAGCAAAACAAACACTGCAACAGCAATAAGCCAACAACACGTAGTGGACAGAGTGATGACTGGTGAGTTTGCTCCAATGAGATTTTCATTAGAAAGTCAGGAACCTTACTGTCATGGCTAATCAGGGCAGCCAGGTGGGCGTGGCCTCTGGGGTGAGGTATGGATCTGTGTGAGAGTGAACCAGTCTGGGGTGAGACACTGACAAGACAAGCACACACCTTCACACCCTTCTCCCAGCTCGCACAAACATACTTGCCAACAGTGATGTGGAAATTCCCGGCCACCTTGTTGACAAACAGGTATCCATGTATCCTGCAGGCAGTCAGTGAGGCAGAGCCGTCGTCCCTGAGGCCAGAAGGAGCAGGAGAGCAAAGTCATACCATGCAAGAATCTTAGAGAAACAATAAGTAGCCATTAACCTGAGATCTGAAAGTGATTACAATATAGAATTCTGTTTTAATCATAGGATTTTGGGACAATGGAACATTCCAGATTTAACACTATTTAATTTTCAGCCTTCGCATTAAACAGCTCGTTGCTGCATTTTGCACCTTTCAGGCGGAGCCGCAGGAGGCCCTTTGATTGCAGACTTGAAGAGTAAATCCTGCAGAGCGTGCTCCACTTTCAGTCGCTCCTGGATGTGCTGCAGTGTCCTGGGTGATGAAAGTACAAATGAACAAGTTGGTATAAAACATATAAACACTGAAATCACACATTTTAAACTGATGGAACAGCTTTTTTTTTTTGCTTTTTTTTTTAAAGTTTGGCCTTGAGTTATTTTACAGATTAAAAGAACTTTTCAACTACTCCCAACACCTTTTGATGCCATTTAAAGGCGATGATAGCACTGAAATGATCCACCAATTATAAGAATCAGGGAAAGAGACCAAAATATCACCTGAAACTTAAATATGAGTAGGAAATTGTTGAAATATTTCACCATATTCCCAGAGGGAGAGTTTACCAATAATGTGCAATGCAAGTGTCAACGTTACTTACATGTGCCACAATCTTTGCCCTGGCGAGAGCTCAAAGTTGACCTGAAATGTGACACAAAACACATCTTACCACAGCAGCAACACAAATACAATATAGAAACTGGTTCAGTGTGTTTACATTTCTGTTGCACAATACGAGAACACAACTCATAACTCACTGGTTCATACTTTAAACCATCAGAGGCCACCATGGTCTCCGCAAGATCCAAAACATCTGCACCAATGACTGAAATGCACATTAAGCACATAAAGTTAAAACACAAAGAGGTATGTTTAAGGTAACTCATGAGAAGCAAATGAAGCTGATGATTCCGTACTTACATTGGCACCTCATGGCCACCGTAATGTCAACATTTATCCTCATTTTGCTGCAAATAGGGAGACGATGCATCAATGGGCTGCAGAGGTGTGTTTGTTAAGCACTGCCGTGTCATTTTGACGAAGCCTTTACCTGGTGTAGTCTTTGTCAACTTCATACTCATACTTCATCCATGTGTGTCTGTACACAAAGAACTCCAGGACGGCGAGGACGGCCATGCAAGTGAAAGCTATTAGAGACACTGGAGAGAGGAAGAGAGTGAGCACCATGACCGGGGTTCCTCCGGGTTCACACTGCCGGGGGTCGAACCGAGTCTCCAGCCGCCCTACCTGTCCCTCCGCTGGCCGACGACTCCACGTAGCTCTCGGGAACTTTCGGAAAGGCGTCCAACTCCCTCACCAGAGTCAGAGCTTTCTTCTTAGTCAGTCTCCTCATTTTATTTATATATTTTGTGAGGAGGAGGGGCGGCGGAGAAATTCCAGGGACTAACTACCTCATGTAGAAAGTTGTATTTGGGAGGCTGCTTCACTACCTGAACGCTATCCTCCTAAAGTCAGTTCCTGTTTCCTCCCTGTGCTGACGTCACTCAAGCGGTTTGTGGGGATCCCTACGCCTGCTTCACAAACTGGAACAAAACGCTTTTGGTATTCTACAGTCGGTTAACTTCACTGTTTTGCTTTATTTTTTAACTAGGCGACCCTTTTTTGTTCATTAAAGTGCACAGACGGAATACATTTAAACACCAAATGCAAAATAGTGCTAAATTATACGGTGGTAGCGGAATATCGGATATCGGATAGCGGAACTGTTTTCTTTTGGCCCCTTGTTGTCTCAGAGAAAAACAGTTCGTTTTTTTATGCGTCTCCCTCTAGTGGCTACTATTGGTCACTGCCGTTTTCTTTGGAATTAATCGTAGTGGAAGCCATCGCCGTCATAATTACGACAGAATTGAGAACATTGTGCTTGTAAAAATACCTTTCATCCCTCATGTGTTGCATATTATTGTTGACTTTTGCTGAATTGTGGTGTTAATGTGATCCATCAACATCACATTAATATCAATAAACCTGAGCAAAAGTATTTTAAATGTAATTATGACCCTCATTCTTTGCCTGACAAAAATGTCTATGAATGAATGTGTTTATATTATTTAACTATGGATATATATGTATATATATATACATATATACATGTATAATTAACATACTGTAAGTGTTTTTCAACCTTTTTTGAGCCACAACGCATTTTTTACATTGAAAAAATCCCATGGCACACCACCAACCAAAAATATTACAAAATGACTTTTTTTTTTATCCTAATAATGACAATATAGTCTCTTAATTTATTGATACTTACTCAGTGTGGTGGCAACTCAGGAGTTAAACCTCTTGAAGGCACAAAATCTCCAAGGAAATGTTGTTGAGCAACATATATATGACAATTACCAAAGCTATAAATAAGAATATATCGTAATGTATCAATCACAACTCACAAAACCCAAATATTACAATTTAGGGTTAAAAACACAAACTTTTTTTATTCAAATAATAACTTGAACAACAAAACATCAGCTTACAAGCACAGAACAATTGAGTTTGTTGAGCTTCACTGTCTCTTTATATCGTACAGCTACAGTGAGATATTTTACAACTTCAAGTATTAAGTTTCACTATTTACATGCTGTGCAGACAAAACCATGTGTCAACATGGAGAGTTCATAATCGTGTGTAACAAGGCTGTGATGCACCTCAGCAAACATTGCAAAGGTCAGCACAAACTGAAAAATATGTGTCTTTTAAAATGGGTCAAGAGCTCAAACAGCATCAACAAGCTGTTGGTTTTATTCTGCAGGTAGAGAGTCGGGACCCTCGTCCCTCAGCACAGCTGTGTCCAGGACATCAGAGGTGGGTGTGTCGGGCGTCTCCTGGGAGAGATCTTCAGAACATCTGCTCACCGTGGGCGAGATCACATCTGGGCTGGTGTCACAGGACTCCGTGCTCTGCTCCGAATTGGCTGTTGTGGTTGTTGTGGCGACACTTTGGGGAACTGGGTCAAACTCATCATCTTCATCTTCAAGAATGGGTGTTTCGTGGATATCTGCAAAGGAGACACAGACATTTCAGGCCAGCTGTTTGTTATCTGGACTAACAACTGTTAGTAAGTGTGGGCAACGTTTGCAACTCACTGCTGAAGGCCTCTGGATACTGCTTGGCAATCTTCCCTTTTAGCGTCCTGTTGAAGCAGATCAGGGCGATAATGAGACTTTGAGTGTGTGTGTGTGTTTGTGTTTGCATTTCACACAAAGAGCAGTGACTCACCTTATCCTACGGAAAACGCTGTCAAGATCCTTCTTCATCTCCACAAGCGTGCGAGTATGCTGCAGGAAGCGCTCGTTCATTTGTTGCAGTCGCACATTAGAAAGTCCGTTGAAGTTGATCAACATTTCATTGGTTTTCTCAAAGCGATCGAGCCTGTTTGATATTGCAAGGCAACAGATATCTCAATGAACATCAACATAAGTTGTCTTGTTTATACAGGATGATAATAATGTAATTCAACATTAGTTTAGGCAGTCACTGGTTGAAATGACTTTTCCATACAACAGTTTATAAATGGTCAGCGCCAGTAAAATGTAAGAGGGCATTGAATGTGGGGCAGGAGGGGGATGAGACAACACTGTGAAGCTTGCTCAAAGGAGGCCCTGATACTCACATGTGTCTTTGAGCTTGAATGATTGCATTCACGTCCTCAGAGTTGACCATGCTCAGCATCCTGTTACAGAAAACGCCAGACGCCGTGGGCTCCTCCATGGCCAGCATCAAGACAGGAAAGCTAAAGACAACTGTAAACAGGGAAATTAAGTATTTTGCTGCCGTATTCTCAATCACGCCCGACCTGAGACAACTGGTTACCCCTCGGTGTGCGTATTCATCATTGTTTATTGGTTGTTTTACATACAGCGCCACATTACAATCTGCACAACACTGCACACTATGACAAAGCCCGTCATGCTTTAAAAGCCGATGGCAGCTGTTCGGTGAGGAAACCGGTTCAATTGGAAACCAGTAAGGACAGAACACAGCAAAGGACTTTCAAATGTTGAGACCACAATTACATCGTCTTGAGCGTCAGAATGATTAAAAACTGATTCAACAACAGAGCTAATTAACGATTGAGTACTTTGAGCTTCAAGCAACATGAATCGATGAGTGTTTTCAGCCTTCGGTTCTGTATCTTGCTAACACATTGGAACGACACAGTTAGCTCACTGGCTAAAGAGACTAGCGAAGCTATAAAAAATATGAATAAAAATTACCTGAACGCTCGAGCTGTTGTTTTTGGTGTCGTTGTTATTGTCAACGTCATAGAGCTCTAGATCTGCGAATCACATGATGATCTGACTGGGGTTGACCGCCTCAGGCAGCTCTGACGGCTTTAAAACAAAAACAAACCACTTCCGCAATTCGTTATTTCCGCTCATAGGACTTTTCATTTCCGGTTCTTATGTTTTGCTTTAAAAAATAAAAAACAGTTAAAATATTTTTAAGGTTAAGGTTAGGTAAGTTTATTCTTATTATTATTCGTATTATTCTTATTATTATATCATAATCTAAAAATATTTATTTATTCATTAAAATGTTTGAAAGGTTGAAATTTTGCATTATTTCTCGTTTTCAAGTTATGCTGTCATGGAACAGTCAGTGAGTTTCAGGCAAATCTGAGTCGTAAACAGCATTATATAACTCATGAAATTATATTTTCTCCTCCCATTAAACAGGTCAGGTGCTGGTGCATTATTCTGTTTTACAACTGTCACATAACCTCTAAAGTAAAAAAATAAATAAAAAAGGCTGGCACAGATGGTGCTATGTTACGTTAACATATTATTATTTTTTAAATAAAATAAATACAAAATTAAATTCAACATAAACATGCAATTATTTGAAAAAATATAAATAAAATCACCATATTCATATTAGACTCCAAAAACATGTTTTATACGTAGGCCTATCTATAGTTCAAAGGTCAAGCTCCACCTAAAATCTGAAAACAAAACTGAATTCCAAGAAAGGACGCCACATATGAATTGATAATTATGAATCATTGCCTGAACTACATTTATGTCCTTAGCTGCCTTTGCAAATAAATTAATTCCACACTCAATACTTCCAGAAAACTCACAAAATTACTTTTATTGAGGGACAAGTAAAAAAAGTACATGATGTATAAAAAATACAAAACCGCTTTATCTAGCTTGTAGTCTAAGTAAATGCATAGCAACATTACATGCAAGTCTAAAGTTAGGAATCCTACTGTTGTGTAATATTTTTAAGCTACAGGCTAAAATGGAAAAAAGCACAGTTTGGTTGCAATTCATTCATTTCAGTCTACTTGATACAGATCCAAAAGTGATGGTACAGAATAAGTTAGGTTGCACGCAACTCAACTGATGAGCAAATAAATACTTAACATTTCACAAATATTGACATCCAGTAATTCCACGCGTTGGTCTGTGTGAGAATTACATTCGATTCCTGTTGTACAAAACCGTACTACATTTAGGCTAAAGATGAACAGAATTCATAGTATTACACTTCTACGTAGGGAGGCGGTGATACAAATAAATATGAAATAAATAAATAATGAAGCCCATAAAGAGAGGCATAAGGCCCTCCCAGCCCCGTATGTACAAAACGCACCCCTGTTCCCGACGACAACATCAAATGTATGAAATTTCATAGTAGTGTTTTTTAAAGAATACCATAAACATTTATATATACAAATGACCTCGGACAAGCACACGTGTCCATAGAAAACCTGCATTGATTTGACATTGGGTGAATTTCAATGTGCTTTGGCTTTAATTTGATAAATAAAGTAATATTAGGCTATATATCACAAGACATTTGTGATATATAAGAGGCAATGGCATAGGATTTTGCTTGTATAAAGTATTTCACTGTATATTGAACCAGGAGTGACAAAGATTACTGGTGCTGATATTGCTAAATGACTATAGACCAATGGTGTGTTTTGCTGCAGTGTTGTGTGTTGTTGTTGTTGTTGTTATGCAAAGACACTTGTTTTTCAATTTTTTTCTTTTCTTTACATACAAAAATAAGTTAAAACTCCAGAGAAAAATGGACCCAAAAAATAAAAGTAAGATTTATAATTCATATAAGGCCATGCAATTTTAGTAGGCTCATGCATCAGATCGTTAGGTCTTCTGAATGAGTGGGCTTGCCATTCATGCAAAATGCACTATGTGTTGCTGAGGCCACGATAAATATAGCTTCTGTCCCTTTTTGCTCCCCAATACCAATCCAGAATTAACACTAGCGCTGTCTGTAACACATAATTAAGGCTGGTGTACTTGCTGTTGAAGCAGTGAATAGGCCTGTTCTAAGTGGGACCCATATACGTATTTGCACACAGAGACACTAATCCATTCTACGAACACAAACTCTTTGATAAGAGTGGACGTCAATGTGAATAGAGACAAACACAAGGGATACTGTACAGGTCTGTGCTCCGTCAATGAAAAGCTGCATTCATTCCAAAACGACACATCCACCTTGCAGTGGGAGGAAGAGCCATGTCATTATTGAAGTCCTCTTCACACATATGCTGATGAACTCTCCCGGAATGAGTTGGAATCTACTGAGATGTTAAGTAATGACTTTCAAGTAGTGTTTTTTTTTTTATTGTTTTCTATAAATCTGTCACTGAGTGGATCTATTGCGTTTTGGAATAAACTTTAGTAAATGCACCAGCAGACATCAACTCCAGCATTTCATCTTAAAGTTGATCGAAAACACCACGGATGATGGTCCATCGCTAGGATGGCTCGAATGTTAAACTAAGAGACAAAGTGAAAACAAAACATGTCCATAAGTTACCGTGTTAAAAAAAAAAACATCCAAAAACAAAACTAGAACCAAAGTGATGTTAACGCAGAGAAGACCAAAGGATTTACAGCTGCTTTATGATCGAAGGCAATCTGAGGAAACCTCTAAACGTAAGTGCTCGAGAGAATTGAAAAAAGAACAAGAAAAAAAAATTACAGCACCTCAAGATCACTTCAGAGATGGGGAGTGACTTCACCACCCTTGCTCCACCACCACCACTCCACACATTGGTGGAGGTGGAGACATGGACTGACAAAGCTTAACAGACCCTGTGTCTTCCAGACAGGCAGGCGGTGGCCCCTTCACTTTCTCTTCTGTCAGGGATTTCTGCCCGCCGACGTCTGCGCCTGCCTGGCCCTCCTCCACCTCCACTTCCTCCTCCTCATCTTCCTCATCCTCCTCCTCGTCTTCCTCTTCTTCATCTTCCTCCTCCCGCTGCTGCTGTTGTTGTTGCTGTTGCTGCTGCTGCTGCTGCTTCTGCTGCTGCTGCTGTTGTCGCTGCTTGTTGCGGCAGCACGGTTTGAACAAGTGGGGGTCGATGAGCACCTCGCCGAAGCGGCCCTTGTAGATGATGCCGCAGCACACTTTTTGCCTTTTCGGGGGGGAATTAAAAAGAAGGTGAGGATAAGAAATTAGCTAAAAAAGTATCACTGTAAACCAGGAATGGGCCAACTGTTTGACCAGCGGGCCACAATGGGTTTTAAAATGTGACAGAGGAGCCAGAGCAGCAGCAGATGTTTGGTGAGCCACCTCATAGGAGGAAAAAAAACATATCATGGGATATGTAGAAAACATGTTGCTTTAAGGTCATTGAAAATGAAGAAAAGTACATTTTCAACAAAATCAGTGTCTGAAGCCCCACGATGTTTAGCTCGTTATTGAAATGATTCTTCAAACACTGAAAAAATGGATGAAATACAGCTATTTTAAGACTTACTGACTATTAATATAACTTCTTCAAATATTGGTGGCCCAGATTGACAAGCTTAGTTGGTAATTTGCTCCGTAGTTTGCTCATGCCTGCTAAAAAGCCCAAGAAATGTTGCAAAGTGGCTATACCTCTTCCAGTAGGTTAGATCCAAAAAAGAGAAAACGGGGGAGCGGCTGGAACCTGGACTGAGATCAGTGTCTGAACCGTCGTCTGACAGGTTGCTGTAGCTTGGAGACTGGGCTGGAGAGGCACTGGAGGTGGTGCTGTGAGCATCAGAATCTGCAGAGGAAGATGGGAAATAATACTAGAATTGTTAGGCACGCAGTTTTTTTTTTTAAGGAAGACATTTTGAACTAAAAGTCACACAGAAACCCACTGTGTCTTTTCAGCTCTTTCTGCAGTCTGCTGATCTGACTGGGTCGAGCTCTCTTGGAGATGCTCTTGATCTTCTTGGGCCTGGACGTTATCTTTAGACTGGGCCCTCCTCTGGCGTCCACAACCTTTGAGGAGGGAATTTCAAAACTGAATGAGTTTGCCTGGTCAAGTCATCGCTCTGTTCCATCGGTGATGAAATCCAAACTCACGTGGTTCCAGTTCTTCTTGGTTCCCACAGGAAGCTTTTTCCACCGTTTCACCAGGAGGACGCAGGCGTTGCAGATTTCTCCAGATCGCGTTTCGCTCAGTCTGCAAAACATTCACAGTTTGTAAGGAATGTACAGAGATTGACAAAGAAATCCCATGTGTTCACATGTGACTTTTACCCAAAACAGCTCCTGAAGTCCTTCTCATAGCGCTTGCTGTCAGTGAAACGGGAGCTGGAGGACTTGGCCCGACAGATGCAGCAGCCGTCCAGGCTCCTGTACATTTTTGGCTTGTGAAAGCCAAACATCTGCATAGAAAATTAAAAAAGATTTTTTTTTTTTTTTTTTTTAAATCAGCATCTCAACGTCTCATTAGCGTGGAACACGTGCAAACCGCAGTGCCTCCCCGCAGTCGCACATTTGGATTACAAAGAGGCTATATTTTAATTTTATAAGAAACTGGTTGGTTTTCTTTTTTTTTTCTTTTATTAAATATTACACATCAGCTGCTTTTACGAGATCGTTATGCACCGAAGACATTCCGGGAAAGCCATTTTTTGCCGAAGCATCTCCCCGCTTTGACCCACATGAGGGGAAGTAGGTCAACAGTCAGACAGCGTGTCAGACAGATCATGTCACCATGCTGCGCGCACAGGATGCACGCTTCATTTTGGAAACTCCAAAAAGCACGCACATGAAGCGATCCCCCGGGCTGCACAGCGCATTTGCTCTGGTTATGCGCAGAAAGCGCCACATATCAGGGTGCTTTCTGCCCGAGACAAGGGGGGTGGGGTGCAAATGTGCTCGGCCAAAATCACTCAAAATGCAATAAGCGCCCCGATTACGCTGAGGAATTATAAATTATGTTGCTAGGCAAAATTTAATCCACAGCACATGCCGAACTGCGGCAAAACTGTGAGCCGCGCCCCCCAGACTGTTTTATTTTTTTCCTCTCCCTTCTTGCCATCAGTCCTCGGGGTCTTCTGACAGTGCAGTGGCACACGGAGCAGACACAGAGCTGCAGAAAGAACAGACACCTCACTCTGCTCTGCTGCTGAGCCACCGACCCACACGGTTCCTTTACCTGGCCCTGTACTTTGAATGCTACTCGAGCTACTGGTCGCAAAGTGGTAGATTAGATAAGAATTTAAAAATAAGTGCTGTTGCAGTAGAGGAAATATTTATACTGGCGGTAATATGCACACTACAGTTTATGAATAGCAATGCCCTTATTTCCAAAGCTAAGAGACATTATTTATTTATTTTTGGGTGACTGAAAAAGGTTGAGAGACAGACATAAAAAGGCTTAAACAAACCAAACATAGTTTCTAACTGCTTAATGGCAAATTACTGGTCCTTCCAAGCTTTCGGCTAATGAAAAATATTGAATAAAAAAGACAGATTTTTTTTTTTTTCTAAAGACACTATCATTTAATGAAAACATGAAACAAGATGCAACGGTTTAATTATGACCCGACACGTTCACACTGTATCTGGGCGTTCACTTCAGTTATTCTGGCTTCCTCCCATCGTCCAAAGATATTAGGCAACTGGTGAAGTCTACATTGTTTGTTAGTGTGAGAGTAGAAGGTTGCTTGTGTCTCGATGTGAACCAGCAATAAACTAGTGACTTGTCCAGGGTGTAAATCTACTTCAATCTCAGATAGCTTAGCTCTGGCAACCATGCAAGGCTGAGTGGAGGGTACGCTGCGATGGATACATAGGGGAGTGGGGTACAAATAAGTTCAGTTTCTAAATGAATTTGACTCATTTACCCTAAGAAATTTATACTGAAAAAGTTTCAGCAGAAGTGGGGTTTAGGTCTACTGACATTTGCTTGCCTGTAACAGCACTGCAGGTGGACGGTGCACAAGACAGAGCAATACGCTTTTAAGATGAACAATTTGAATATTATCTCTACAAACGGAAGTCACAGGTGAGCATGTTGACTGCGAGCAATGAACAGATGACACATCATCAACTCATTTTGCATACATGCATACAAGTGAAAAAGAGGTAGATTATTAGACTTTTCTATTTTAATTTATATTTATTTCATAGCATCGCCCCAATAACTGGACCCCAGAACCACTTAACCTCTTATTTTACTTTTCGTGGAGTGGAAGCACATTTTCCAGGATAGGCAATACAACTCTGAGTCTTTTCTGTCTGAAATGCTTAAATAAGGGTGAATGGTTCTGTGATTATTTTTTGACACAAAGAAAAAATAGGAAGTGGAGGCCCACATAGGCGCATTACACAGATCAACAAAATTATCTCTTAGTCACATCCTGCATTATATGTGTACTTAACTCTATGGCTACTGCATTGCAGTGTCCAAATAGTCTTTAACTTTGCCAGGCGTTGTAGTCACCAATGTGAAACTTTTTTTTTTTTTTTTTTAACATAATCATCATGTCAAATGGCATGATACTCACATACAGACAGAGAAAGCAGGCTGCAAGCCTCATCAAACACGTTATTTAATGCAGTATCAAATATTACTATTATTTGTTATGAATCGATGGCCACAGGCCACATTAACTAACTCGCAGCCCATTCACCTCGGAGTGGCTCATCCTGTCACCTGCGGACGATCTCTGCAGCAGAATACTGTACGTGACGCAACGCAACATGGCAACACACACTTCAAAGGCGGAGGAGGCGGTGTGCATGGAGAAGGGGGTGTGATGCGATTTTTTTTTTCTGCAAAAGCTGCAAATTTCAACCGCCGCGTGTGTGAATAAAATAAAATAAAAAGTGACCGGGACTTGCGAAAAAACAACAACAGCACTCGAACCTTTATAAAAAACGAGGAAAGAGGCGCAAAACCGCGGCGGTTTTGCATCGAGGGGAAAGTGCGAGTGGCCGCTTCACCGCCCACTCCGGCGAGGAAGCATGGCACGCCGCACGACCTGCGCCATGCGCACCCATTTTAGGAGCGCCGTCCTCTGCGCTCGACGATGCCAGACTTCCCCTCCACCTACAACCCACTCATCACACCCGGGAGACAAACAGAAACCAACACCACCATTAAAACACCTCTAATTCTATGTTCCGGAGGGGAAAACCCCGCTCGGAGGAACGAGTAATTTGATCCGCACTCTTTGTTATTCCGCAGCCAGCGTCACTGCAACAGTCCTTCAACTACACATGTGCGCCAAGTTCGCGGCGACGGCTCGCGCAAATTTCTCCCTATTAGCGGTTGGACTTGGCTCGAGTTTGTGCGAGGTGTTTGGGTGCGGAGGGGGGAGAAGCAAGTTTGCCTCTTTTTTCTTTTTTTTTTCCTTTACCCGGGCGGCTGTTTTGTTGACAGCGTGCTGAGGCGCACCAGTGCTCGGGGTGGGCGTGAGAGGATCAACTTGGCGGCGCAGAGTCACTGGAAGCAGCGGACTCACACACTCACACACACACACACACACACACACACACACACACACACGCTGGCTGAGGCGTTCAAATGCTGCTTGCGACGGGGCATTTTCAATCCAGGATATCAGAATGATACAATAATGAACTTGGCTGCTGATTTTGTAGCGAGGAGCGACTTCCGCAAAGACGGAGCGGAAACAAACAATAACAACTGCTGCTGCTGCTGCTCGCCATGCTTTCATTTCCATGCCCGTCGTCCCCCTTTCTCTCTCTCTCTCTTTCGTCTTTGCTCACACTTGAACAACATTCATGAAATGTTGATTCGGTGCTGACAAACGCACCACAAGTCGAGCAGAGGGACGCAGCTGGTCGACAGAGACACACACACACACGCGGACAGAGAGCAATTGTCCCGACAGAAGTCGTGCAGCTTGTTTGAAATGAGGCGTCAATAAATTCCGCATTTCATTTCTTTTGACGCGACCGTAAAAACAAGCGAGCAAACACGTGGAAGTGGCGGTGGTTACCTTGCTGAGGTGCTGCGGGTCGGACTCGGAGCTCAATAATCCCTCTCTAAACCAAAGCGCGTCGTAAAACGATGTGACTTGTTGTGAGAGAATCAAGCCGCATCGGGCAACCCGCTCCGCTCCCTTGTTGATGTCGGCGGCGCTTGCTGACGAGGGGGGGTTGGTGGGGGGGGCACTGGATAGTTGTGGGCACAGTGCGCATGCGCCGTATCCACGCCTCCATTTCAGAGTAGGGCAAGAGACTGCTTCTCTTTTTTTTCCTTTTCTTCAATCGAAGCATTTACATAAACGACGTGTGACGTAGGCGTGCGTCTGCATTCTGCTGGCCTTATAAGGACGGGAAGATTGCGCGGGAACGGGGGGCTCGGCCCCGGTTGCTATGACACCATTGGAGGGTGGGAGCCCAGGGGGCGGGGCCTGCTGCTGCTTTACTACAGCCCGCCAGATGGCACGTCTGTCTGGGGGCCGACGGCTGCAGGAGGCTCGGTGGCGGCGGCGGCGTCTAGCAGCGAGTGGCGCTCTTTGTTCATTTGAATTGCGTGACAAGTGACCAGATTAGTGGAGGAATAAAAGGTACATGGGTTGAAGGGCCTCCTCCTTCTCCTCCTCCTCCTCCTCCTCCTCCTCAGTCCACCACACGGTGCTTTTCAGTGCTAGCGACCACGTTTCTCCAGCCTCCCCCCGTCCAGTTGTCACATGACACTGCAGCAGTTTGATACGAGGATGTATAGAGCCGCTTTACCATGGTGTTATGTAACAGCCATGCGAGAGCTGTAGACAAACCGGAGGCGAAACCCGCTTCGAACAGTACGAGAATAAAATACTGAGGGGAAATAAAGAGAGTAAAAATAAATACATTTAAGTTGATGACAAAAAAAATAGAATCATTACATTAATTTCCTATTTATATTCTTTAAATATTCCATACTGTTATAAAATATAGATATTTTGTTTCAAAACTTATTTACACATTTAGATTGCAACCAGTGGAAAATAATGAGGTTTAAGCTATGTGTTAAGATAAAGGGAAAGCTGGCTTCTAAATGCACAGAACAACAGCCACAAACATACCGGCGACGTGATGTTTCTGTCAATGTGACCTTTAATCTTTGACATTACATCTCATAAATAATTAATTATTGCTTTCTCTAAACTGTATTTAAATAATAATGGAGGCTTGATCATTGTGGGTTACAGAGTGCTTGTGGAGCAGTACAGGAGGCAGCGTTTCCATCAGTCTTCAGCGGTTAAATTAACTGTGACAATGACATAAAACCCGGTGTTTGCGTGAACCTGTGCTGTTTCCATCGTCTACAGACAGCTCAGCCACTCTGAAGCAGTGATTGTTGAAAGTTCTTTGCTCAATCCATGGTTTATGGTCAAACACAAACAAGATGCTTTTTTTTTTTTTTTACAAGAGAAATATGCCACAGATTCATTATACCATATTAACAAATTGGCACAATTCTATCAAAGATCTAAATGCAGCAAAAATATTTACAGAGAGAATCAAAGCTTTCTGACAAAGTGACAAAGACTATTTCAACTGACACAACTGGGGCACCAGTTTTGCTCCTTTTCTGTCTTCCTTTCTTTCTTTCTTTCTTGTTAAACCAGAAGAGCTCAACTCTGCAGCATGACCTTAAATTGAAACACAGTATACACAAGCAAGACGTTACACGGAATACCAAGAGCATAATAATACATACTGTTGTAACATATCATAGATACCAGACGTTATTTTGAAGCCAGATGCACTAGGATATGCAGTAAATGAAGTCAAGAAAAGTTTCCATATGATAAGGCCTGAGTACTTGTATTCTGGATCACGACACACTAACACCGACATGAAACAAACAGTCAGTTTTTGGCCATGCATGTGCTTGGTTTAGAATTCAAGTGCAAGCAATTGGGGAGTCAGGGGGCAGTTTGAGTTGTCCTGGGGTCAGGTAAAGCAGAGGATGAAAGGCGTTCAAAATATTCTCTGTGGATGTAAGATTATAAGACTCTCTATTTCTCCTTGGGGAAACAGAATTTCACAGTGTAAACAAGCATAGGAAAAAAAGACAATTTCCTGAAGCAAGTACAGTATTTACCACGTTTACATCAGTGAGCAAGGAAGGATGTTTAGAACTCAAGTTGCCAGTGACTTTGTCGAAATTCACAGTTCTGCCTGGTGTTGAAAGTCACGTCTCAAGTGTCTCTAAATGCTCGTCCTTTTCCCACAGATGAAAAGATGAATACTTGATCCTGTTTCGCATTCCTGAATTGAGTGACAGGGGGCTGAACTCTGGGTCAGGGTCAGAGCTCGACTCCTTTAACCAGCGCCGTCTCCAGGGTGATGGTGAACTCATTCAGCGTGTGCAAGATGCGCGAAAAGGAGCGGACAGCAGCACAATCCCGAAGCAAAGCGCCGTCCTCGTACATCCGCCCTGTCAGGGGCAGCTCTGCCAAGAGGGGGAGCCAGTGGGAGAGAAGCCGGTCCCTGTCGTAAACAATAGGTCAATCATCAGTAACGTTCCTCCAAGCCATTCATTACATTTCCTGTTGGGAAGAACTCTCATCTGTGAAGAATTAATGCTTTCTCCGAGCAATAATCTAAACGTTGTGTTCTTTCAACAGATGGGCACCATTACTCCACCATCAGAGGACACTTCATTGTATAAACTTAGAGATTTATTCTCTGCATCTGATCCTCTTCAGAGGGGCAGGCTGCTTAGCTGTGCCTGGCGGCCAGACCCAGATCTTCATCAGTGCAGCGACTGGATAATAACTCTAGGATGCATGTCTCTGACTGTAGGGGAAACGAGAGAACCGGGAGGAAACCCACACCAACACGGAGAGAGCGAGCAACGCCACTCCAGGAGATCGAACTCAGGACTTGAGTGTTGTGAGAAAACAGCGTAACCGCCGTGCCAAGTTCCGCGCCAATAAAGTTGGAAAAGAGAAATTAAAACCAAGGCTGCCAGGAATGTTGTTCTATTTTTCTTATTAGATAAATTAAACCTAATCGGCGACTGCAACTTGTGAGGTCATTATTCTAACAGCAAAAAAAAAAAAAAAAAGAATAAATAGCCAAGCTGCAGTTACAACCAAATGAAAAAAAATAAAATAAAAGTCATTTACCTGATTCCAAGGCAGACAAACAGCTGGAACTTGCCCTCTTTGCCAATGTTTCGTGGTGAAGCGTTGATTGCGTTGACGTAGTGGCACATGAGTTCACAGGGTGGAGACTTTGTCAGCGCTGGGCAATGCAGCTCTCCCGTCTGATCAGCTGTCTCGATGGATTCCACAACCTTCTCTGTATAAAAGAGTCAGCGGCCATCAGTTATTTATATCCTACAGCGGTACGAGACCGACAGAGGACAGAGTAGAAAAACATTTCAATCAAGCTTCCTGCGCGCAGTCAGATGAGTAAGATTCATATTCATGACCACTGGGTGGAGACAGAGAGCTGACATCCAACAATAACAACAACAACATCTCTTCAAATCATCTGAAGATTGAGGTGCTTACCGACAAAGTCCCACACAAACACGTTCCTCTGGAACAGACGACTGGATTTGATGCCATGCAGGAGGAAGTTCTCCAGCGCAGGCACCAAGCCTCCCTCCCCACACAGCAACACCGTCACGTTTCCCCTCTGGGGGAACACAGTTAGCACAGGCACTGTAAGCAAGACGCCCATCTTTCAACTACAGTGAATCCCCTCATATGTATAATAGGAGGTCTGGTAATATTGCAAAGCCCTAGAGAGCACAGAGCGGGAGGGTTCATCATTTAGTCAAAGGAGGTAAACAAAAGATCAAATGCTTCGACATTAAAGCCTGTGAGCTAAAAAGACATTTTTACAATGAGCGGAGCGCCTTTTAAGAATAAACAAGCGCGATCCATCCAATCTCTTTAGGGCTTTTAACTCGCAGCCGAGATGAAAGAAGCAGTCTGATCCACATATGAGACAAATGAGGGCCGGGCTCGAACAGTCAGGGCAATGAAGCATGCTGGGAACAACAACAGCAGCATCATATTTTTTTATTTTATTCAATTATTTTTCCACCACCATTCTACCTCTAGATGTTTTTATATATATATAAATTTATTTATTTTATTTTTTATTTTTTTAATTATACAGCATAGCAAAGATTGCTGTTATCTGGAGCTGAGCATTTCGTTGTATTAGAAATCACTGCTGTGTTTGCTTTTGCGATGACAATAAAGAAAGTCTAAGTCTGAGTATCATGTCGCTGTCTGTGTATCACAGCCACGTACTTCCTGTTCAGGTTTGTGGAAGTATTTCACAAGGTTATTCGCTGCCTCCCGCACGTCCTCATGCACCTCAGCCGACTGCATTCCTGACAAGATAAATAAAGAGGTGTTAAAAAAGGAAATGCGGAAGAAGAAAAAAACCCCTGTAGACAAGGACATGGTCTAAACAGGAAGGTGGTCCACTGAATCAAATCTCCGACTGTAGTGAGCACAACAGCAAGTAGGTCAGCCATTGTGCGAAGGAATGCAGCGTCTGTCAGAACGTACTGCTTCGGCCGGCCAGTGATCCCAACACCATCCGCATGCTCTGGGAGGGGGACGCCAGCTCCGGGGGCGTCCCTGTCCACCTTCCAGCCTCCTCCTCCGCACCAGGTGACACCAGCTGGCCAATCAGAACTCTCTCCAGGCTGCCGTCGCCCACACCTTTCCCCAGCCACCGGCCGCACGGGAACCTGACGAGAAGGAAGGCGGTGGCATCATCGGATAGCAGCTTTATGACGGAAGCACATGGCAGCTATTCATGAATTCATCTTTTTTGACAGGAAAGGATAACAGATAATAAGATAATGAAAATAATAAAAAGAGAAACAACTTTAAGGTTGTCAGTGAAACCAAGCTCACATGAAGGATCTTACTTGTAGGTGTGTCCAGTGATCTCATTATACACCATCACACAGTCGATCAGACACTTGGCCAGCAGGCCTGAGTTGTCGGTTCCCAGCTGCAGGGTGCTCAGCCTGCCCAGGTTCGTGCACTGAGACGGAGCAGGAAAACCAGATTAGACGTTGAGGGATCACGAGTCCCGATCAGGAGGTCGAGGTGATCAACACGGCAGCGCACAAACCTGGAAAAATATCTCCTGCGTGTTCTTGGATATCTGTCGAAGCCCCGAGTCACCCAGCTCTCCCGACACACACACCCATGGATTGACTGCGGCCATGGCGATGCTCAGCTTCTTCATGGGTATGATGACAACACGATAGGGGATGCCTGAGGACACACGTGACATGAAGAGCAAGCGTCAAACACCAACTCCTCGACTGGTTCAACTTCCCGTCGGCGTGTTTTACGTCCTTCCAGTTCAAAGTGAGCAGGACTCACTGATGGAGGTGAAGACGCGCGAGAAGCAGAGATAGTCCACAGTGTTGAGAGAGAGCAGGTGGAACAAAAACTGCTCCCTTTCTTCTTCGCAGAGCAGGAACGCATGAGGTTTATACAGGAGCCTGTTGGGGAAGAAAGGACCAGGACCGTCAGGATGATTTCATTTAAACTAAATACGTAAATATTCCATTGATTGTGAGGAAATGATGACCTCAGCAGCTGCTGGTTGGTGAGCAGCTCCTTCAAGTGTTGGGACAGCATTTTCTTCTCCAGAGCCAGATGGATCCAAGCCCGAGCCTGGCCCACCTCTGACAGACCCTCACTCATGGTCTGAATAAACCTGGTGGGGGCAGCAGATACAGATTAGAATACGAGATTGGATTGTATAAAACCGGCTTTACTGCATGTTACTGATATATATAGATTTGGAAAATTGAAAGCTGACAAAAAATAAAAAAATGACATCTCAGAAACTAGTGAGAGCTAGAAAAAAATTAAAGCAAACCTATCAACGTTATTTTTTGTGCAAATAATTCTGTTTCTGGCTGTATTTACCTCATATCATGTATTAAGGATCCCCTGAGAATTAGTGGGCCCTCATCTAACGACCTCTGCTCCAACCCTGTACACCCTGAAGAGACAAACACCAAAAATCACTCATCTCCACACACACACACACACACACACACACACACACACACACACACACACACACACACACACACACACACACACACACACACACACACACACACACACACACACACACAGCAGTGTTGTGCTCTGACCTGGAGACTCAGCTGGTGGCTCTGCCTTCACCTGAGCTGCCTGGTAGTGAAGCAGATGAGACCACAGAGCCGACTTGCCCTGTTGGGAATGAACACATCAATATTCAGTCTGCTCATCTTTCTTCTGGTTTTCATGGTGTGTGCATGTGTGTGTCTGCCTAAGCGCACACACACACACTCCCAGCTGTTTTTTATAGGTCACGTGCCGATGCTGTCTGAGGTGTCTGACCTGCTTCAGCTGCAGACCATGGCCCCAGGTTCTCTCCAGCAGGTCACACAGGCCATGGATGAGTGTGTTCTCCTGCAGGCCGGTGATGCCGGCCTCCCCCTGTCCCAGTTCCACGCTCTCCTTCCCCATTCGCTCCATCAGCATTCGTTTGGTCTGAAAGGACAGGACAGCGTTTTACGGGGCTTTGACTTCAAACCACAGCCGCAGGATTCTGAACTCAGCCTCTGTGGACGCGCAGAGACCAGAACTCTCACCTTCAGCCGACACTCGCTCAGCAGCCCGTCCACAAACTCCCGGTGAGTGTGGCTGACCGCCTGAGGCGAAGGGTCCAGCAGCTTGGACTGGTTCTTCTTTGCAAGTGTGTGCTTCTGCTAATTAGAACGCAAAAAAAAAGGTTTTAATTCAGATTCAGGGTCACTTTGATCAGCATCTTTGTCCACATGTCTCCAAACAGAAGGAAGTACCTGTCGCTGTTCATGTTCCGCTCCGGAGTGTTCTGTTACGGACGACCTCTTGGCGTCGGACCTCCGTGATGCTGTAACGCGGCTGGACCACCTGTTCATCCACAGCAACGCAACAAAGGTTTTAGTATTCAGGATTCACAACTGCGTTTTGGTATTTAATGCTCACATGTGTGAATTTGGTGGATACTAATATTGCAAAAACGTTTTTGTGCTTTTAAGGAGATCTAGCAAATTATTGCCAACTTTAGACAAACATTTTGAACGGTTTAACAATTCAATGCAACTGCATCCAAAGGTTTCAGTTCATAGTTGGACGAACTAATGTAAGCTTTTGCAACTGGCTGCAGCTAATTAAACGTGACACCTTGCTTAGGCCAACAATATGTTGACATGTTTGGCTATTCAGTCATTTAATTGGTCAGATTCATTTTCTAGTTGTCACTACAACATGCAGTTCAACTATTAAATCGTTACTTTTTGATTGCTTACAGTATTTAGAGTGCACATAGATGAAGAAAAAGGTTCGTAAGGACAATCAACCAAAAACCAAGGCTCACTTGTTAGTGTTTTGTCCCTGTGCGAGCACGTCAGCCTGCAGCTTGGGGAAGTAGCCCTGCTGGTGACGACCCTGGCCGATCCTCATGTCCAGCAGGTGGGGGTGTATGGCCGTGTGGTCAGCTTTCAGCAGTCTGCGCTCGATGGCCTGAGCTGCACAGACAAGCGCAGCAAAGACAAGGACACCAGGTGAGTTCAGGCATTTCAAAAGATAGAAAGAAAAAAAGCCATCACGGTGAAGATTTGTGCTTGATTTTTAAAATCAGAACTCCAGCTGGTTAATGGCTGCAAAGATTGTTGATTTACGTGGAGATTTATGGGGAGTTCCAGAACATATTTTACACAAGTGTGTCATCGCACTGATATTTAAGAGCCAGTTCCACGCACAAATAAGATGAATCAACCACTTGAGGGCTGTAAAGCCGCTTCAATCAGCTGAGATGCAAACTGTTTCTAGGACAAACGATTTGATGCACAGCTGAATTCTTCAGCCATCTTTGTCTTTCGCCCTCTTTCCCTTTTCCATTTCGAAAACACTCCTCCCAAATCCTGCCAGAGCCTGATCCTCCCCTTTGTGTGTCAGACTGCAGTTTCCCCAAAACCATTCTTCAATAGGAATTAAACAACAGAGAGACTGAGAGAGAGAAAATGGTGGCTGCAGAAGAGACAATTAACATACTGCACAGTAAACCCAAACAGATGGTAACAGATTTGTAGATTCCCTCTTGGAAAATCTGGCATCTGCTTCAATCAGACCATTCTGCCCAATCTAGTGACTGGGGATTCCATCCATCTCCTGGCTGCACTCCATCAAAACACAGAGATGAATTGGGAACACCCCCCCCCCCCCCCCCCCGGGTTCCTCTGCAGAAGGTAAAATGTAAAAAGCAAATGAATACTAATAAAAACATATAAAATAATTAAAACTAGTTAATACTTTAATCCACATATGTCAACAAAATCTCAATAAATAACAAAAGTCCATCTGTTATTTTTTTGCTGTAAGCACTTTTTAATTTTTAATAATGTATTCAGGTCTACTGGAATCCAGAATGGAAAATTAAAGGTGAAGAAGTGGAATACTGGCAGAATATTGGAATATTACAGTAACCGACTGTGTGTCACGGTGGTGACTTGGTGTGAGAACGGATCATGTCTCATGCACTTTGTCGCCCAAACCCTCCTCCGCAAAATGTGACCTGTTCATGGTGGTACCTGACTCAAAGATGGAGGTGCACTTCCTGTAGCGGCCGCTGCGCGAGTCCTCCTCATCCGTGTCGTACAGTCGCTCTCGTTCCAGGCGGCTGTCGAACAGCTGCTGCATGGGATCTCTGTCTGCCCAGCGCGAAATCACCTTCCCGTCCACGAAAGAGGAGAACATGGACGTCTCCAGGAAGCGGGACAGGAAGTGCAGGTGTGCAGCAGGCTGAACTGAGAGGAAGGAACCCTGGCACAGCAGCAGGACAGACGTTTCAAACAGAGACACAGAACTTCTGCATCCAAAGAGGGTGGGGGGTCAGGGGGCGGGGGGAGGGGTCACGGTCATCCTGATTGTTAGTCAATACCAACATAAATTTCCTTAACACGCAGCATGCATATATGCAAAAAAGCTAATATTAGACAGAGTTTTCTTAAAGACCTTTTAGTGACAATTAGTGACAATAATATATACATTTTTTAAAATCTTTTTGAAAAAAGCTGAGACCCCCTTAAATTTTGCTTTGAGGCTTCTAGGGGGTCTCATGGGTTGAATATGTGTATTTCACACACTGTCCGCAACCCACTTTTAGTTAGAGTGCACTAGAATCATCATCATCACTAGATGCAAGTACCTTGTCAAAGTTGAACGTCCCCTCTCGGTTACTGAGCCAGGAGTCCAGGTCCAGAGCGCTGTGGATGACAAAATCCTCGTAGCGGCCGAACATGGCAGCAAAGCGTCCGGCGAACACCTCCCTGAGCTGAACGTTCAGCTTGGCGGCCTTCAGCTCCTCTTCCTCCTCCTCAAAGACACGCTCCAGCACCTTCCCTTCCTCGGACTTCTTCCCTTCGCCGCACCTGTGCGCCAGCGCCTGCAGCCTCTCCAGCGCGGCCAGCTCCTCGCCGCCAAGGTTGCCGTTCCTGCGGTCCTCCATGAGGTCCTCCAGCACCAGGCTGCTCAGGCGGGAGGAGGTGGCGTCGGGCTCGGTGGTCGCGCCCCCTTGAGGAGGCAGCCCGAAACGCAGCAGCACCTCGCTCAGTTCCTGGATTAGTTCCGTCTGCTCCGGAAACATGGGCAGGTCCTCGGGGGCGTCGACACGGTGGTTGTCAATGTCCACAAAGCAGAGGTTGGCCTGGATTGAGACATGGGGGAAACAGTGAAGAAATGCTTTCCAATCATTGCTCCATCAGATGATTTCATAACGTCATGATGTATCTTCTGGGTGGTGCAGTGGTTAGCGCTGCCGCCTCACAGTAAGAAGGCTGTGGGTTTGAATCTGGGCCTGGGGCCTTTCTGTGTGGAGTTTGCAGGTTCTCCCTGTGTCTGCTGGGTTCTCTCCAGGTTCTCCAGCTTCCTCACACACTCTAGAGGCATGTATGTGAGGTGAAATGAAAACTCTAAATTGTCCATAGGTGTGGATGTGAATGTGAATGATTGTTTATCTTTTTATGTGTCCCTGCGATGAACTGGCCACTGGTCCAGGGTGTCACCCTGCCTTCACCCTGTGACAGCTGGGAGAGGCTGCAGCAGACCCCACAACCCTGAGCTCAGGAGGAAGCGGGTATTGAAGAGGGATGGATGGATGGATGGATGGATGGATCTTCTACTATAGCTGGATTTTCACATTAAATTAACAAGAGAGACGTGATATATTATATTCTTGGCATCTTATTGTGATAAGGCCTCAGTTGATATTCACACACGAAAAGGATTATCTAATGATGACGGTTATCATCTGTGAGGGAGAAATGTAGGAAGATCATCTCCCCATCACACTGAGAGGTAAATTAGGGGGGGAAAAACAGCTGTCAACAAGCTGCTGAGCAAGGAGGACAGGCGCCGATTCTAAAATACTGCTTGTGTAAGCGGCTGCGCAGCGACGCACAGTCAGCAGCGACCTTCAGCACAGCAGTGACCTCAGTTTTCAGCCTCGAGGTCAGAAGCAGACAGCGTGTTTCTCTGCACTGCCTCCTCATCAGAACATCGATTCATTTCAAGACTCCTTTTCACAGTGTTAAAGAAACATTTCAACCAACCATGTGTGGTTAAACAATTCCCCATTTTCCTGCTAATTAACGCCCAAACATCCTTTCACGTGACTCCGGGAATACATGATGATCCCTAATTCTCATGAATTATTCATGGAGCCCCATTATTTCTTTGGAGCTGTGGATCTTTGCTTCACGCTCCTCCCCGGGGCTCTCTCTCCACTTCCACTGCCTTGTTTCTGGGGCAGGGCCACTTCAAAGGCGCCTCAGTGAGATATTCATGCATCACAAAGTCATTTTTGGTTCACAGTTTGATTTATGGGAAGCAAGAGCGACTGTGTGTGCTGGACGGGCCGCAGGCAGCCGGCCAACAGCGTTTAATCACGCATCTTCACACACGCTGGCCTGGTTTGGTACCTCGTGCGGAAAGTGGAGGGAGGACTGCTGGGCTCCGTCCCGGCGCTGGAAGCCCATCAGGAACGGCACGGGAGCGTCCAGCAGGTGATGCAGCGGTGCAGAGATGATGGGCAGGTAGATGTGCTGCCACTGGAAGGGGAAGAGCAGCGTGGTGATGCACTCCGACACCGTCATCAGACGCTGGTAGTCTGAGGAGAGACGAGAGTGAAGACGCTCGTTGGAGTGGAATTTAATGAGGCTGTTTACAGGAGCTGCTTGAGGAGAGACTTAATTTATACTGACAGGCTGCAGGGCCCTGCCCAATTAATGACGGAGGCTGTTTCATAGTCATTAAGGCAGAATGACAGATTCCCCGTCGTATTTCACCGCAAACCCGTCTGTCGGCTTTCTGCAGTCGTCACATCAAAGAATCTATTTTCTATGTCTTTATGCATCTTTATACTTATTCATATTAATGGAGCATTCTGATCACATATTTGTACAATGTTATTAAAGCCATGATGTTAAAATAGAAAAGCCCGAAAAAGTTGCTTTTTAAAATATGCCGACTACCTTTTAAATTCAGATATGAATGATATTTTCTCTACAATTTAGCCTATATTTTCTTTTTTCATCGACTTGATAATCTTTATTTATGAGTTCTACATTCTACTCTCTCAAGTACGCTGATGAAATATTGTAAAAAAAAAATCTATTTAAAATATCTTTACAATACTTTTCAGCATGAAAACTGTGCTCACCATGGGAGTAAAGCAGGACCTGAGTCTCCAGCAGAGCGCAGGTCAGTGCTTTCACCATGTTGTCCACACCCAGCAGAGAGAAGGCTTCTCCCAGGGGATACTCCCCGAGCGGGAGCTCTCCGGGCCCGGGCCGCTGGCACAGGATGGGTCCCTGCACCCCGTGGAACTTCAGAGACCTGCCAGGAGGTGGCAGAGGCACCTCATATAGAATATTGTGGATGTAGCTCTCCAGAGGGAGGGGCGGAGGTGTGTGTGACGTCACGGCCTGGTGCAGCTGAGACAAAAACTGTCGAGCGGCTTGGAGGAACGGGAGGGGCGTGAGGAGGCAGAGGGCTTTGGACACAAACAAGGTGTCGCGAGTCGGGTCGAAGCAGCCACTGCAGCCTTGACAGCCGGACACGCTGGGCAGAGACTCGGCGTCCGACTCGCCCAAACTGCTCACCAGGGAGTCCATGCTGGAGGTGGAGGGCGAAGAGGCCGAGGAGGCCGAGGAGGAGGACGAAGAGGAGGCGGACGCCGGGGAGTGGTGCTCCACGTGATGCATCTGGGAGAGAGTCTGCATGGCGGTGATGATCTGAGCGCTGGTCACCTCCTCGTAAAAGGTGTGGACGAAGCCGTAGGAGCGCGTGCCATCATCGAAGGACATGGTGAAGGAGTGGAACTGAGGCTGGAGGCCGTCGGCCTGCGTGCGGAAGGAGAGGCCTCTGGGCAGGCAGAGCTGAGCAGAGAGGAGCGGAGAGCAGGAAGGCTTAGGACAGAGTCATCCTCTCACTTCTTTGATCTTTCATTAAAAACGTTTTGTCTTCAAAAGAAACAATTTGAGTGCATGATCGAAATGATCAAACATGTAGGATTGAACAGTTCTAATTAGGTTTCAGACAACAGAAAGGCACATGGGAAGCAAATAAGGTTCTATAAAGCTACACCCAAAATTGTTTTTGATTTAGGAAGAAATTCATTCACTTCAATGGATCATTTGGTTTATCTTCCATTGCATTTCTACTACACTTCAGGTCTCAAAACTCATGAAATCACATGAATTGTATATTGAAAACTGATGACAAAGACAGTGTTCAGTAATGTCTACAGTGAAGCCATTCAAAAGAAGTTCTGATTGGATTAAAAATGTTGAAATGAGATAGAAAATGAGAGAGAAAATTCCTTTTAGCCACTCTTTCATCACTCTGACCTGCTTCCCAACAGAGAGAAATGTGCATGTTCTGTGACTGAAAAAGAAAAAAAGAGAGCGAGCAGGCAGCAGAAAAGAAATGTGATGCAGTCGCTTTTGTTATCCTGAACCACTTTGGCACAATGTCCTCGTCCTCAGACTGGAATCAGGCACAGAAACACTGTCCCTGAGCACAAGGCACATCGTGTTCTTCCTTATCATCAGCAGCGTGATGAGCGCAAAACAAATGTCATCAAGCACTTTGCACGCAGGCAGAGGTCTCACCATGTTGACGGCGTCTTTATTGAAGGGGTTCCTGTCGGTGCTCTCGGGGTAGTGCACCAGAACCTTGGACTTGAAGGAGCGTCGGATGGGGCTCTGCTCAAAGGCCTCCCCTGAAGCACAGACAGCACACAGACAGAGTGACATGGTGGCATTTATCAACTGAATGAGGTTCATTGTGTTTTCATAAAAATATATACGATTAGTGGCTTTTTGTGTTCTATAACAGACACACAATTATTTGTGATACCAGCTGATATAAATGTGTCGCACAGCACCAGCCAGGTGACCTTCTGAGGGAGACGCCGATGAAACATCTCAAGGCTCAAAGATAGCATCTACAATAATCATGTGTCTGTTATCGAAGAAAAAACACTAATTATTGTAGCGTTTTTGTGATCGGGTTTGCTTGACCTCTGACCTTTGCCACCGTCCAAAACCAAACTCATTAGGCGATGAAAGGCGATGAAAGGGGACGGCGTCGAGAACATCACCTAACCCCGGCAACTTTGATTTATTAGAGTGCGCAGACAGAATGACCTTGTCTGCCATGAAGCAGTCTGCAGCGTCGAAGGAAAAACCCTACCAAGAGTTACGTAACCTCACTCATTACCATAAAGATGGAATGGAGGGATGGAGGGATGGAGGGATGGAGGGAGCACAACAACACAACACGCCTCATCCCTAAAAACTCTGCAGCAGCAAAATCCTGTTGGGGGTGTCAACAGTGAGGAGCGCGGCAAAAACTGCAGCTCCAAGTCAGGAGGCCATCATTTCAAGAGGCAATGCACTGTTTGTTTGTTTTTAAACTGTAGTACATATCTTTTTAAACTGTAGTACATATCTTCAACTTCTGAACCACCTCTCTGCTCTCTTCGGGTGAGCTTGTGTTCATCTTGTGTTGGAAAGTTCTTCACTAACTCGGCCGCACCATCGCGGCTCCAGCTGTGTGCCACTGCGGTGTACGCAGTGAGTGCGTGAGCAACGTTTTTATTATTCATGCTCTGTTTAAAAGGAATGCCCTTCAAGCACTCTCCACCGCACTTCCGCCGGTTCTAACCACTCCACCATTTCTTCTTGGCGCCGCCGCTCGGCTCAACGTGAATGAGATCACTGCAAGAGAAAAACAAAGCCACTTGTCCTCGCTGTCAGCTGCAGGATTTGACGCACCTGGTTGGTATTCAGGATTATCCATCACCTCACCTGCTCACAACGTGACGTTCACCCTCCATTTTCTCAGAGAGAGACAGAGAGACAGAGAGGAGACGGTGCTGCAGGCGAGGGGAAGGATGCAGCACGGCTTTCAGAGTCGGAATGGTGGCTGGGAGGTTGGAGCTGGGGGGTGGGGGTGGGAGACGGAGCGTGCGGTGACAAGTGGGGGAGTGCGTTTGTTCGCCATGGAAACCGACTGTGGTGGGCGCAGAGAGGCAGGACGGAAGCCACGCAAGAACAAGAGCTCGAGCTCAGAGGTGAAGACTGAGGCGGATCTCACCAGGAGGCTGCGTCATCAGCGGTATTCATGAGGTGACCCAAATGACCCCAGCACACACACACACACACACACACACACACACACACACACACACACACACACACACACACACACACACACACACACACACACACACACCTTCGAGTAGATGTTCACACTGAAAGGTTCCCGTAGAAAACAGCAATAAGCCAGTTGAGTTGGAGCGCTGGGAGGGAGGTTTGTTGAAGTCTGAATGAAAGCAGAATGGCCTGCTTTGGGAAGCTGTGATTAGCCTGTTTCCTCCTCTCAGCATGTTGAATAGACACTCAGCCATGTGAGAGCCGAGCCACATTACAGCCAATAAACCTTCCCAGAAATTTAGAATAATTATTAGCACTATTCTTTTGCAACAGGCACGTGACTGTTTCAGATGTTATCGTCGTAACTTGACATGTTTTCTGCGGTAGCTTCGGTCTTCCTCAGGTCACCTGGGTGGTGCTGTGTGACGCCTTTATATCAGCTGGTATCACTGCTGTGATACCAGCTGGACCAGTCAGACCAGACCAGCCTCGCCAAAATTATCATTTAAGTTTTTTATGTTTGAAAATTGTGAAATCAGAAATCACCCTGAAATCTGGGGGTTACATTTCTGATTTGCCTTGCCAAATATTGCCTGTTTCATCCAAAGCTCCAACAAAATCAAGCAAATTTGGGGAATTTTTTCCTCATTGAATTCAAGGCTGTCTGACCCATACCATTTTCTATTGAAGAAAACTCAACATTCTTCTCCTTATTCTTGAGCTCCTTGACATCCTCCTTCATAATATCAGCGTTTTTTTGGAGGACAAACGATGCTTCGTATTCACCCTACGATTTAGACATTCATCACAGAGATGCTCGGCCCCCACTGGGAGCCCCGACTGGCCCTAAAACAGGCGCTCAATCTGTGCTGATTGAGCAGCAGTAAGAGGTAGACATCTGTCCTGCTCTGCCACTGAAATACCCGCGCCGGCCCATCCATCAAATCATTACTGGGGTTGATGGGGACAGATATTAAGAGAGCAGGGGGATTAGAATAAAGCAAACGTCAGCTGGTCCTGACGCCACCTTATGGCTCAAAACCCTTCAAATCAGGCTGCCTTTGATTACAACTCTATCTGACCATTCGGGGAGAAAGGGGAGAAAAATGTTTACTTCACGTCATTGTGCGATGCGATGCGAACGTTCATTCGCTCACAAGAGCTGCGTGCTCAAAATACAACGCGCAGGAAGATATACACCATGATGTATTTGTGTAGCCTCGGGTCAAGGAGTTCTCTCTCTCGGCTGATGTCACCCCCCCTGTGACCGTCACGCAGCTCCAGCGGGCACCCAGGCCGCGGCCGGTCATCGTGCCAGCGGGCAACGTCACGTGAAATTTGATTAGGCTGCAGGAAACACAGAGGCGTCCATTGAGAAGCCAACAAGAGCAGATTGTTTCTCGGTGGGCATTCACTAATTACACACATGCACAGAGATACTGTATGAGCTTGCGCACACCCACAAGAAGAAAAAAGAAAGCCCACTCAAGTGCACTCCCAGAGGTGGTGTCCATTGCAGACGATGTCCAGTATCTCCTGCCTGACTGACGCTTATAGAATATGTATGTAGAGAGAATGGTGACCCCGTGAACGGATCAGAGACCCCCCCTGCCCACACACACACACACACACACACACACACACACACACACACACACACACACACACACACACACACACACACACACACACAGCTCACTCTCCGCAGTGGGTTCTGGTACGACCGGCTGTTACATAAGCAGCTTGCTGGAGCACATATACACCCGACAGCAGTGCTGTCACTCACGACGGGGAGCCGGCTATCAAAGTCAGCCACAACTCTATTAATCTGTCGCAGAGCTCCGACACGATACGTAGGAGTGTTTAAACCCACCACACATTACACATCGTCCGCAGGAGATGGTGTAAGAGAGAATAAATATATATGAACCATAAGGGAGGGAGCCATGTTTCCCGTGACGATCTGCCTTTGTCGAGCGAGAGCCCAGCGAGTATCCAGGGTGTGACTACAGCCAGAACCTGGACTTGGCCATTCCACATGGATTACAAACATTTTGGAGCAGCTGTCTGCACGAAATGGACACATATGGTTTCCCTGGTGAAACAAAGGGTACACAACTGTGTGTGAGCTTCTGGAGGAAGAGCAGGAAGAGGAGGATGATGATGATATACGCTCAGCCCCCCACCAATTGCCGTCTTCCAGCTTCTCTGGAGCGAGAACAGGATGTTTTTGTCCTCCCCCTTTTAATTAGACATTTTTATTATGTGCCCTGTTCCTTTGTGGAGGTTCAGCATCAGATGACTTGCAGAAAGGGAACGTAAAGCACTATCTCCTTGCACTGTCTTTTTAAATATATGACACAATACCACAGTAACACAACACAAAGAGCAGAGCTGTTATATATTAGTCCAGGCACATCATAACAAAAGAGAAAATGGTGGCACGGTGTCCTTATTCACAGCCATCATTCCTGCAGCAGGTTCAGGAAGAAAATGACCATTTTCCCAGATTGTTTGCGTTGTCATTTTCAAATTAAAAGCATCATAAAAAAAATTAATTACAACAAGTTTACGGCCTGAAGTGTCGATGGCCGAGTACATGTATATATATAAACCATTGTGCACAGCCTGTCCTCACATCGTGTCAACAACGCTTTGAAAGCAAAGGAAACGCAGCGTCCAATCAAAACATAGAGCCATTAAAACGGATGTCACCCCCCGACACCGACACATAGGCGTGGGAATGCGGGAAGATCACACGAATCACGGGCTCAAAAACGCATCGTGAAGTGTAGTGCGTGTTTATCTCACGCAACGTGTCGCTGCTTGATTATTTTCTTTCGTGTACCTGCTCCATCGTCCGGCTCCAGGCCCGTCTCCGAGTCCACTCCGCACACCACGAAATAGTGGGCGAAGCGGCAAGAAGCCGATCCGGTGGCCGCAGCGCTGCCGCTCATCCTCGGGGCGGTGCGGGGCGGTGCGGTGCGGTGCGGTGCCTGGTTCTGTGCGTGGGGACGGTTCACTGCTCCGGGGCTGCGGGGATGGTCATCGCTCAGGCGGTTTAATCCGTGAATCTTCGGTCCGTTCGTCCGCCCGGCGTACACTGGCTGAACCACGGCGGTGTGTGTGTGTGTGTGTGTGTGAGGGTGTCAGTGTGTGTGAGACTGTGACGGAGTGTGAGTGCGTGTGTGTGTGTGTGTGTGTGTGTGTGTGTGTGTGTGCTGCTCCACCGATGGTCTTCTCGTTTGTTCGGCGAGCGAGGGGAGGAGGCGGTGCAGCCCCGGTGTCACGCCGAGATCTGCGTTCCTGCGAGATTTGCACGCACCTCGCGGGAGCGCGCACCGCTGCAGCTTAAAATGGAGCGATCAGAGAACGTTTAACACACTGCCACATTATTTAGTCATCAGTGTAGATTTAAACTCAGAAGCTGATCACAATGATCTGAAAAAAAAATGACATGACTGAGGGCGACTGATGTTTTGTCGTGTTTTCAATTAGGCAAAGATGACTTTGATTTTCAAATTTGTTTCAAATATGTGTCATAATAGATATGAGGATATTCTGCCATCACTGTACGTGTATCGGTTTGATTTGAAATGTCCTTACTGAGTTTATGATAGTATTAAATGTTACAATAAGGGCATACATTTCTCTGCAACAGTGACCTTCTGGCTGGGCTTTTATGCACTTCCCACTAGACACTCCCTATCAAAGGGATCAATACATTTCTCAGCAGCTTCAAAATCACTATTGTCTGGAAATAAATGCACCCCTGATTGTGATTTTGTGGCACTTCATGCTGAAAAGCTGTTTCTGGTATTTTGTGCTCCTGGACACAGAAAGTGTGATACCTGTCGACAAACTAAAATATGTAATATTACCATATACACAAGGGAAGGCCTGTTCAAATCAAATACATGCACACAGTGAGATGACAGCAGGTCCTTTATTTATGGTCGACCATATTTGAAAACAAGTCGCCGTCAGAAATGTCATTTTCCAGATCATCTTGGTCATCTAAGTGGTTCAAAGAAACACTGAGGTTTAAATGATTGTGGGTTAAATGTTAGTAACTGACAAAGAAATCAATTATATTCTATTCAATGACGTCTTTCAGTTGCCGAAATGTTTAACAGTTACAGCAGCGCGCGCTCCCGCGAGGTGCGTGCACATGTTGGCAGGAGGGGAGGGGACAAAGAGCCTGAACGCATCATCATCAGTCATCATTGCTAATAAAGATGCCGTCGTCACAAAAGGCAAACGGAAGTAGTCCTTAAAAACTGGTGAGATTAACATGTTTTGTTTTTGCGTTACATTGATTAAAAATTGAAATATGTAATATTGATAGTGTAGAGAAGATAAACTGTGTTCTAGCTTTGTGCAATATCTCATTCTTATCCAGTTTTCAGTTATTTTATCTTAATTTGTTGAACATCTTATCCATGTTTGTTCCAAGCCTCGTACATTCATACAGTTCATTAATAAACTCATCTGTCTTCACAACCCTCATGTCATTACTCTGCTACACACCGTGGAGCCATGTTCACATGAACATGCATGAGATCAGCAACAATAAATCATGGTCTTGCGTTGCTGCAGCTCTTACCAACAGCAACAGTGGATATTTTAGTTAGAAAATGTTAATATCACCACTTGAAATCAAAATGGGCTGCCGAGTCCAACTGATGATACGCGGTATGGAAACCAGTTTCCTTTCTTGTCCACATTTCACAAGATGGCCACCTTATGCTTCTATTGTGTTTCTTTTTTTTTTCCAATCTGAATATCCTGAAAATCACAAATGTTGATATTAGAGTGTTGACACATCAACAAACTCATGTACAACATAGATGAAGTTTCAACTTTGGAAGGCACCAACTAACCCTTCAAGAGGTGAGCTGATGGTGAGGCTGTGTTATATGTTCAGTAAAACATAAACATGTCACATATGTTTTTTTTTTTTTTTTAATAGAACCAATAAAGCAGGCACAAACCAAAACGTTCAGTTCAGAGCCATACAAACGCACTCATTAAATAAATACAATATAAACAACCTCCAACTGTATCTATCCCTGCTTACAATATTGCCTGAGAGATATTTAAGTTTCAGGTTCACATCAAGTCAGAGCCCAAACATTAAAATAAAAAAGTGCAGCGTTTCTCCTCCCCTCTTACTCGCTCGTGCTAGAAAAGATCATACTCTCGAGATTAAGAGTCACATTATTCATGCAAATGTGAATATACTCTGCTACGGCCATCCTTCCATTGAGTAAATCTTGCTTGTAGGAGTCGCAACAGCTTCACAGCTCCAGTTATACAATCATTCAGAGGTTTCCAAGGCGTGATCAAGTTGGCAGCAAGAAACTTTCTAAGCTCCAAATGTTCGTGCGTCGAGAACCACAGACAGGCAGTGCTACTTGCCACCGTCTCTAGAAAATGTGTGGCAGTGACAATTTCACCTGAAATACCTGAAATAAAGTTACTTTGTGGTAGAACCTTTGCTGGTAGAATCACAAATGATGGACCATGTTTACCACTTCACTCGTTGTTGGTCATGAGAATAATCACCAAGGAAACACAGAACATGCCGTGGAGATTAAGGCTGATTATATTTACATTTATAATGTAAATATGAACAGAATTATAATTTATATTGACGTGATAAATTAATGACTTTGGCAAAGTTTGTGGACTCTAGAACTGAAATGACCAACAGAGGGCGCTCTATGTCAGAATACGAGCCACTTGGGCTCGGACCTCCCCATCCGGGTGTGAGAGCAACTGAAGCAGCCTGCTGTGAAGCTGGGAGGACTCGTCCAGCATGACCCGGAAGAGACTGTCCTGCTTCCGCCTCAGTTCATCAGCCACCTGGGCAGACGGCCTCCAGGCCTTCAAGTTCCCCGCAAACATCAGGAGACGCAGAAGAACAGCGGAAGCCGTCCGTTCATCAAAGAGGAGAACAACAGAGGCCGGTGCCTACCGCAGCACAAAGGACAACACAACATGTGTATTCAACTAAATTACATAACAAACAAACAAAAAACGTGACTAATCAGCATAGATTTTGATTTATTTTTCTCCTTACCTGAGATTCAACAATGTCATCCATCATATCAGGATTAGATGACAAATTAACAAGCACCTTCAAAGCCTGGACCTGAAACACAAATTATATTCAATGCTCCACCAATACGCTGAACTTCAAAAGTACATACAATATTGAAATGGCTCAAGGTGAAGCAAATTACACATCTTTAAACAAATATATAGACAAGAAAGAACAGAACAAAGAACAGTAAACCCACCTGTAAAGTTCCGTTGCTGACTACTAGAAGAGAGAGTAACAGTTTAATGGATCCCTTTAGCAGGTGCTGATGCTTATCTGTGACTGAAAGGTTTGTCAGCAGTCTGAGAGCTGCTAGCTGCAGCTCAGAATTCACTGGCGAGATCTCAATGAGCTCCAGCACTTGTGGAATATAAACCTGGAAGACAAGGACGCTCTTTCATTCTAAAAACTGGACATCATATAAGGGTTAAAAGAAAACATGTTCATCAAGGTATTGTATGTGTTTTGCTATATAATGGCAGCACACCTTGATGTTTTCCTGGTTTGCGATGTTCATACAGAGATTATTTAAAGTGTTTAGAGTGTGCACTCGAACTTCTGGCTTGGGATCGGCGAGGAAACCAGCAATGATGGGAATCCCATCAAATTCCCGGATGAGATTCTGAAACAGCCATGAACATTTTTTGAAAAACAAAATAATAAAGCTATGGTTTGGGGGAGATCAAAAGATTCATCAGTTTGCAAGAATACATGACAGACAAACCTGATTCACAGTAAAAGCTGCAGCATTTCCCAGCGTGAGCAGAATCTGACATCTTTCAGATGGAGTGGTGCTTGTCTGAAGACACGACAGCAATATCTTCAGGTGTCTTGGCTCCAGTGTGCCTGCAGACCCTTGAATGATTTTTTCTAAAACCCATAAAACAAACAAACTTTTGGCAATATGAGACAAACAATGTGAGTATTTAGATATATTTAGATTAACCATTGTATTTTATTGTTGAGGATATTTTGTGGAATCATCTCGCTACATATTGACATTTGTGAGAATATTTTAAGTGCGTATTTACGAGCTGCATTACCTGATGCAATATCAGCGCGGGGAGAGACAACGTCCAGTCCGGACACTTTGGCCAGCAAGCTGCCCCTCTGTAGAGGGGAGTCCGCCTTCCCAGCACCGGGTGCTTCACTGGCGACACTTTTCTTGTTTCTTCTGAAGCTGATGAGTTTGTATATCCCATACGAGGCTCCAGCTCCGGCAACTATTCCAAGCAAGGCCTTCATGTTGCCGACCTTAGAAGTCAGACTGCCATCGCCCATGTTTCCAGCAATGTTTTTAGCTAAGCTGATAGCTAGTTAGCTAGATGACGTAAAGCTCGTAAACGAAGTCAAATATGTCGATTCATAGGTTAACAGATTTTCTTTCATGGGCACTTGCTACACATGCAGCTTTACACACACTGGTTTAGGAAGTTCCATCATCCCGAAGTCTAAAGTTTAACATCATGCCACAGTTGTCATCACTGCTCAAGTCTGTTGTTCCGGGGAGAAACGGCCGAGAGTGCCTATTGAGTACATGTTATCCAATCACTGACGAGAATCCTCCTACCTGGCAAAAACAAGCTGTGCGATTGGATGTGCTGCGCACACGTTCAAGCACGGCTTCACAGAGATGCTAATATTCCGACCTACTTATGACACTTAAAAAAATTAAATAAGTATCATAAGTATTTGAGTTAATTATTTGCAGCTAATATTTAGCACCCGTGTTTCTTTTGGTACGTGATCAGCGCAATTGTAAGCCGTCAATAACAATGCAATCCACTGAGCTATATTACAAATATTACAGCATAATAATTAGAACGCAATTTTATATATATATATATATATATATATATATATATATATATATATATATATATATATATATATATATATATATATATATATATATTAAAAATAAAAAAATAAAAAAAATCCAAATTCACAGGCAGAAACCCACATCGTAGATAATATTTATTGTTCTTTTTCGGAACATTCACAACAAAAAAATGTACCAAAGAACACATGAACACATTTTTATTTTACACCCGGCCATCCATTTTCTAGACTGGCTTCCTCCTGCACTCAGAGTTGCGAGGCTCTGCTGGAGCCTAGTCCAGCAAAAATCATTGTTTCTTATACCGGCAAAGGAAGTCGAAATTGAAGAATGTAACCCCCCCCCATTCGATGTCTGTCAATTAACCTTGTCGCCATCAGTTTCTCACTTTAATCTAACATCAAAGTCAAACTTAATTGGACGTTTAGGTACTGTTATCACGCTATATCAAATAATATATACACGTTTGTTTTGTTTTGTTTTTTACGTTTGTAACGATACGATCTTATTATGAAAACCTTCATTAACAAATCGTCGTTTAGGTAGCACTTGTCTCGGTAATTTTACAGTTCTCGTCTTTGCGTGAAATTGCAGCGAATTGCGGCTCTTAATGTCAGAAGCCTCGGGCGTTGTGATACATTCGAAATGTTGTGCATGCTCTGAATCAAGAGGCGGTCTATTTAATGAGCTATGGCAAACACAAAAAATGGCATCGATGCACCAGATATGGAACACTGCCTACCCAAAATATACAAGGCAAGTTGCATAATGCAAATACCAATTTCAAAATGCCAAATCTCTAACCACTAAATCTGAATTTGCTGGGATGAAAAAAAATGTTTGCTTCCCCTCTCTGCCACTGCAGACCGCGTTGGCAGCTTCGTGTCTGTCATGTCCCTCTGACCCAGTGCAGTTTCTGAAAAACACACTCGTGGTTTTCCAGGGACACGACAATCTTCAGAACGTCGACTGGTACGTCGACGCAAAAGCTATGCACTTTACCCATAACGAACACTTGGGGTCGCACTTTTACATTTTTTATTTCATGGCGTTAGTGATGGTCGTGGTGGGAAACCATGTTATTCATTTGATTTCTCCTTGAGGGGACCTTACAATAAGTACAAACTGTAAATACTTAAATATATATCTCACATTTACCACCATGATATTTTCTGATGTCAACATCACAGGTACAAGTTTGTTGCGGAGATAGAAGATATATACATGGATCCGAGCTGTCCGTCGCGGAGAAGTTTTAACTCTGACTTTGACTCTGAAGATATGGCGGTAAGGTTTGCTTCAATCACATCCACACCTTCAAATATTGTTTGAATTAATGGCTCTGCTCTTTTTGTTGTAGATGTCCTATGTCCAGTATGAGAAGGCCAACATCTTTTACACGCAGTACTTGATCAGGTTCTACTTTAGGTAGGTCAGCAGTTTCACACTAACGACCAACTGATTAAGACCAACAACTTTCATAAAGAAAAAAAAAGCAACTTTTCATTTTTGTCTTCTTGGTTGAATGGAGCACTGTTAAACAAAAATTTCTCTCGGGATTAATAAAAGTATTCTGATTAAAACTTGGTTCCTTATTTTGGGTAGCTGTTTTTCTTTTGGTGCACACTTGAGACTGGTAATGCTTTGAATATCGACCCCACCAAAAAAATATTGCTTTGCCAATTTGAAGTCAAGACAGTAGAACACTAAAAATGTTCATACCTTTACTTAAAGTAGATTGTGTAAGAGAAAAACTTGTTTTTCCTCATGGCTGAAGGTGGCAACAGATCCTGTTGAAAAAGGAAATGGTGTCAGTTTAGAAAATTATGTGTAGTCAACATGTTTAAGACAAGATCCATGTGTAACTTAAAACCAGCATGGTGGAAGCGAGTTATCTGACTCTTGCCCCTCTTCTGAAATGCATTTTTCTTCCAACACCTTGATTTTAACAGCTGAATGTGTTGAAAAGCATCATACATGAAGGTTTCCTACCATTGAAAAGTTGGTTTCCCTCTCATGACCATTCAAATCCATCAGGGAGTTTGGGTTAGAGCTCTCCTGTCATTCTTCGGCCTTGAATTAGGTTTCCAACAGGATGCCCCAGTTCTTTCTTGCCACATCAGCCAAGGATCTCCCCCACTGAGTCCCTTCTTGACTTCGTAGTGAACAGGTTTTCTGGGGAGGCTGAGGCACCATGGCTTCTCCAAGGAAAGAAAGGACTGTTTTTGCCATCATTTGGCCAATTTCCACCACTTGTAGCGTAGTTAAGGAACTGCGTACCAGGCGGCTGGTAAGCCATGCTGCCAAACCTTTGACCCACGCTATGGGGGTGATTCCAAAATTTGCTGTTTTTCATGAAATTCTGTAGAATGCCAGCGTGAATCGCTCCCACAGAAGCACGATTTAGAGGAAAGCCTCCTCTCTGCTGGTTGAGGAATGAGACCAGCATGTTTCTGGTAGCATCTATGCCTCGAGGTGGAGACCTGCTGGGATTTGCACTCTTGAACCCAAAGCTACTGGACAGCACCCCATTGCCATATAATCTTGAAAAGGCCGTTTGTGAGGATACAGGTGGAGGAAAATAGGGTAGGGCTTTGAAATTTGCATCATCACCCATGACAGGAATGTAGGTTTGAGTTTGAGTCGAATGTTGACCAGCAGAATTTGGAGTCAGTGCGTTGTGAACCCTTGGCTCCTGGTTAGTAGGATCTGGATTTTTTGGAGGAAGCTCTTCAAGGTAGACGTCACGGTTGTTGGTACGCTTTCCATTCATTGTATAGTGGGAGCCAATGGGCTGTTTTCTATTGAGGACTTCATTCTGAGAGTTCTGTGGGCTACTTGACTGAGTATCCCCTTGACTTGTTCTACTCCTTGGTAAAGGATTAGACTCTGAAGAGACAGAACTGTCAGACAGCTGCAGGCGAACTGTTGGAGTCTCATTAACATCCTTGGATTGCTTGCCATTAGTAGGTGGATGCAGCCTAAATGACAGGGTTGGCCTTTCCCTAGGTTTTTTTGGCAAATAGTCTGAAATGTTGAATAGACGTTTTGGTGCACTCACTTGAATACTTCTACTATAGGAGTTAAAAGGTTTGGACCTTGCATCGGCTGAAATCCCTCTGCCCATTTTATCACTTTGGACATCAAGTTCATCTTCCTGTTGCATAGTCGGACCATTTGTGAAAATAGGTTTCGCATCAGAAAAAAGATTGTTGTCAAAACCATCATATGCATCGACATTAAAACCTTCGGCTGCAGATCGAGGGATTGCGTAAGAATAGAGGGGCTGACCCAAGTCTTGTTTGTCATAAAGGCTGGTGGAGATCAGATTTGGAGCCAAGTCCACAGGATCAGAAACGGGGGAGCTTTGACTCGCCGTTTGGTATTTGCCACCTTGCTCGCTCTGTTCAAACAGGGCAGCATTTTGAGGTTCACTGTGTCCCTCATTTTCACTCCCACCATATACAGAGCCACTTTCAGCAGCAGCCCTGTGGACTGCGTCCAGCTGGGCCTGGGCGTATTGACCCTGTGCCTCCTTCGCTATCATCTCCCGTGCAGTTTGAAAGTGTTTAGTCAAGTCACCCCCTGGTATTAAGTAAGAGCTTTTGAGGATTTCAACAAAGTGTTTAAAATCTTTGACAGTTGGAAAACTGACACCCTCCACACGGTTGCTATTTTGGGAGTCCCTTAACAGAAGTTCAAAAGGGTGTCGCTGGCCAGAGTCGTCAGTCTTCTGCACAGAGGAAGCAGAGGGAACACCTGGGATCTCGTCTGCCCTGTATCCTGAGTGTAGCTTGCTCTGCACCATCTCTTCATTGAGGCTAGGAGCAGAACTAGCATCCTCACTGTTTTCATGGTGGACTAGTACTGACTGAGGAAACACAAAGCTCTCAGACCTTGGAGCGTGCACTCCATGGAGTTCATTTGACAACTGTGGACCAGGGACACCTGCACGGCCACTGAAACCGTCACTATCAGAGTAGCTTTGTGCAATGTCATGACCTATCAAAAGATTAAGTAGACATTACATTCAAACAGTTGAGAGTGATCAGGAAAAAAAATCATAAATAGTAGATTCTTACTGTTTTGCAGAGGAAAACAAACGCAGCCCCACAACAGAGTGCAAAACCAAGCAGCCCTTAAAAAAAAAACAATTAAGTTAGAAGTAGAAAATTTAACACAGCATAAATTGATCCAAACACAAGTACTTGATTTTACCTACCAAACTGGGAAGATCATGGCAGTGAGTCTGACCTCAGCAGTCACCAGCAACTAATTCAATTAGAAGCCTAACAAGCTTCTACCATGCTCTGGTGTCTTTCTGCCAGCTTAGGTTCTAGAAACTTCTCAGACTGCTGTCAGAGCTGACCGTGCAACTTGTAATGAGGTGATAGTTTGCAGCTGCTGCTGCTGCTGCTGCAGTTGTGGGCAAATCAACCAATGGTGGTGATGATTGTGGTTCAAAATGGCCATAAGTTTCAGTCGTGTATATGGCTGATTGGAAGATACACTGCGGCAAACACTGGCAATGATCCACACAAATTTAAATAATTTAAAATCATTAACAATGGCAGGAGAGAGTGACACCAGAAATGTGACCCATTAAATTGAAAGTGAAACAAACAGGCCAGGTCATAAGGATATAATGTTACACAGATATTAGCTTTCACACTGAACACATAAGCCCTCAGTCAGTCTGTCCTCTGTGACTGTTTAGGGCTTAAACTAACTCAGCTGACATGAACTTTTGAAAATGTTTTATATGAATATGATTGTTTTATTTTTTGACCCATCTTGTGGAACTAATGGAAGTATTTTTCAGCTTTTGACTGTGTCCCTCAGGGGTTGCTACAGCAAATTGATTTACATGTTTAGTTTGGGATAGATTTTTACATTTGAGGCCATTCCTGGTGCAACCAATGCATTTATCTGGATTTGGGACCAGCACAAGGGGGACACTCGAACCTGGGAGTCCCAATACCAGGACAAACAGGGTACCTGAGCCACAGTCACTGTCTACCTCTGTAAATAATTAATGAACTGTCCTCACTGTTACTGACAGGACGTGGAAGCGGTACACTGCAAAGTCGAAGACAATCAAAATTGAGACACTGGTGAACATGAACCTGGCAATGACGCATTACGAGACCAGAATGCAGAAAGTTGGGCTCTGCAAATGGATCAGATGGGTCAGAAGATGCAAGAGGAGACGAGCTGGTGGGTGATGATTTTATTTCTGCATGGCAATGAATGATCTGGTTCTTGCCGTCTTTGACGCTACTCCTGTTAAAGATTTTTAAAAGCCAGAGGAACCTTACCGTCTGCTTTTGAAATGAGTCCATATATGTATCGCTTCTTCCCAACGGTGTACTGTACACTCACTCTGACTCACTCGGTCCGCCTGCACCTTCCAACATCAAAACACTGCCTCTTGGCTCAACTTTTAGAAGTTAGTTTGCCATTTAGAGGAGTCACACTCACATGTGACCAGTGTTGTTATTGCCATTATTCATCCTGATATAAAAGTGACTGATTTTCTGCTTAACCTAGCTGGAATCCAGAAACTAGAAAGACTTGCAAACGCCGGCCGCCTTAAACGCATCTTTGCTGGGTGGTGCGATGTGGCGAGGGACTCGAAAAGGTCCAAAGAGTATTCAAAGGTATAATGTCACAAGCTAAGTAAAAATAAATGAATCAGTTGTTTCCTCGAGCCTCCTTAAACACATTTGTCTTTGTGTGGCAGAAACTGGAACCTGTTGTCATTACTGAAGAGAACGTCCAAAGAATTGAATGGGTCGTGAAACCATTTGAAGGATTGAAAGAATTCCCAGATGCCCTCCTATTAAAGGTAGCGTCAATCACATTTTCTTTCTTCAGCTCGTGAGCCTCATTTGTTCCCACAGAACTTTCCTCCTCTGTTTCTCCCAGCAGCCAGTGATGAGATCATGTGTGTTGCGTAAGACTTACTGTAACGGGAGCGCCGCTGTAAACACACAGTTCTTTTTTTTAAGGTCCTTTGATTAATGGAATTGGCTGCTCATTATAGTTAAATGTACCCGTGACCCTCCACCACACACATTAGTTTACAGAGTAACTCCCAGGAACTCTTTGTTACTTTTCACCCCATTTACAGCAGTTTGGTAGGTGTTATGTAATCATTGCAGTCTTTCATAGCTGTGGCCTTGTAGTTAGAAAGAATGCCAAAGAAAACTCAGTCAACACCTTTCTGGCTGTTTACACTAACAGGTTGCAGCCCCTGCTTGTTTTGAACTCGTATGTGCTTGGCAAAAGCAGCGCAGCTTTGCCTCCACTTGCGGTGGCTAGACAGCCTGTGCATGACTATGTTTGGAGAAGGAAAACGATGGCAGGAGATCCTGCGCCCTTGTGGCTGGCCAAACATCTTCAAGATGGCAGCTGCTTATGATGCATTAGAGTACAAGTTGTGTATCAAGTGATCAGTGTGACATCCCAAACCTGATGGAGTGTGTATTTGTCTAGTTGTTTCATTCCATTTGGACATTCAACTTAAATTTTATAGAAAAACTTTAATTGATTCTGCACATTTTTGGACGTTTTTCATAATTGTAGAATAGCATGGAATAATATATCATTTTCATCTATATGTATATATGTGCATTTTGCAGTCAGGCATTATCCTGCACACAGGGTGAAGAAGGTTGGCAACCAAATATTTATCTAGACAGTGGGACATTATTGGAGTCACGTCAGAAAACCCACACATGCAAAACCAAGATGTGAAAACCTCAAAGTTAGAACCGAACTTGCAACATTACTGACAACGTCATTGTTAAAACACGATAAACAATAGCAAGGGCATTGATTGCTATGACAAAATGATCACATTTCCTCTGCAGATCTTCAAATACCTCCAGTTACGGGACTGGCTCACTTGTGCTGACGTCTGTTGCGAGTGGAAAGCTATCATCCAGTCAGGCTCACTGTGGAGTGAGGTCTGAACACACACATTTTCTTTATCTAATCATAAATGCTCTCAATGTGAGACGGAATGGCGAGCGCTGACTTTGCCATGACGTGTCTCTGAAAGATCAACTTCTCTTTGGAGAAAGACTGGATCACCGACAGCACAGCAGTCAAAATCCTGCGCAACTATCGGCCTTTTGTGATTAATCTCAACCTACGAGGCTGCTCACTGCTCAGCTGGCCCAGCTTGAAATACATCTGTGAGTAATACATGATATGTTTATCCATGTTACTTCCAGGGAAATGATTTGTCAAAATTTCCAAAACTTTTTTATTTGGTCAAAATTGCAAACATTTATACAACCCAGAGAATATGTTTTATTCTTCCTATCTGATACAGACTGTTTAGTAGAAAGACAAAGAGGGACATTGTGAATTAAAGCTGAGGTGAAATGTTCATGGAAGTCAGGAGAGCCTGAAGATCTGGTATTTCTGCGGCACTCTCAAGTGGCTGGGCTCCAGCTCCTCAACTTCTCCCTGCACCTCCATCGTCGTGCCCCAAAGCTCAGGATCCGTTTGTTCTGCTTCCTCTCGTCCGCGGTTCCTGTCCCTCGGACACTCTCTGTTGTAGGATTGGACGTAGTCCTCCACTCTCTCCCCGGTGTGCTCAAGAGGGGAGCGACACACCAGGCCAGAGTGCCTCACCAACGGGTGCAGACCCAGCCAGTACACCATGTAGTGGATGCTGAGAGGATGCAATTTGAAGAAAACAAATCAAGCAATTAAGCGTCTGGATTAGTTTTAAAAAAAAAACTTTAAAACAGAAAAAGACCAAGATCCTTGAGATGAAGAACCCACCTGTAGTCACACATCCAAGGGTTGCCACCCAGGTTCAGATTATAGAGAAAGTAGAGATCTTCGAGAACTCCATGCTGGATGAAGTGCAGACTGTTGTTGGACAAATCCAGCTCATGGAGGTGCAAAAGCCCGGACAGGGAGCCTTTAAAAAGAGTTGGGAGGCAAAGCAGCATCCATTGGTTTTCTGTGCATAATTATATTCATGCAGATGACGGACTGCTGCTGTTTTATGTTCCACAAAAGTAAAACGGGAGTCGTGACATCGGACAGTACACAGGCTGGTGTTTCGCCTGTGGAAAGTGGAGCACTATGACTGCAGACCTTCCAGCTATCATGACCATTAGTGACGCTAATCTTGTAAACACAAACATGGATCAACACCAGCCAGGAATGATAACAAACAGAAGACAGCAGTGGTTGTAATGGGAGAAGAGTTTTTTTTCTTCTCCCTTCCCATAGCGTCAGTGGCCAAACTGATCACTATCATTTCCCTGCGGGCTTAAACAGGCGGTACATACCTGTGTCCATGTGCTCCATGTTGTTATTGCTGACATTTAGGGTCCTCAGGCTTCTGGCTCCCTGGAAGTCTTTGGCTTTAAGATGATTAATTGAATTATAGGACAGATCAATGTGGACGACATCCTCCGGAATGCCTGTGGGCACCTCCGTCAGACCTGAACACAGAGAGGAAGGGCTTATCGAGTGGCCTGCCTCCAAGGCATCCGCTGTTCTAGCTCATCCAAGACATATGCAACTGTGTCTCTTTCCCATGTGATTTTAATGACTACAGTTTTCCTCCATACCAGTCAAAAGAGTCGAGCCAAAATCCACTCAGAAAAAAAAGCATTGGCTTGAAATCTTGTTTCTGTAACTGAAATAGCTGAAATGTTGGTGCAGGGTCATCGCTCAGAGATTTATGCTCTGCTTCCATTGGTAGAATGAAGTGACTGAGAAATCCAAGACAGTTTCCAGCATTTTAAACTTCATGATTTTGCCATTTTTGTAATAGTGATACCTGAATTATTATTTTCTATGCTTTCCAAGTTACTCATTTGATGACTAATGACTGAAGTCCAATCACCTACAAAACTACGTCAATTCTTCAAAACTGTTAAAAGGTTCCATCAGCTCAAGTCGTGCAACTGTGAGATTTAATTACAAGCATGTGAGCTCTCAGTCATAAAACCTTGGATAGTTTTCCTGACCTCTCCGTCACATTGGAAACATGTGCTGGGTGTCTGACAGCACAGTGGGGTTCAGAGCAGGGTGACAGGGACTTCACGGATCGAGGGGAAATCAAAGAGTAGAGCTAGAATGGAGCTTGCCTCTGCTGCTGCAGTCCATCCGCACTTGTGGGAAACGGTAGGTGTGGCAGGTGGTGGTGGCGTCAGGTTTGCTTCTGAAAGGAACGGGCAGCGCAGCGTCCGAAGGGTCCGTCTGGTCTCCCTGCGTGACGCTGCTTGGGTCGAACTCCTTGCAGAGCAACTCGGGGTCCACCTGCTTCAGCTTCCTGCTTCTCAGCCTGATGGGCTCCGCACACCTGCAGAGGGAGACGTTGTGAAGACATTTGTTTCACTTGAAGAGCATGCAACCATCAAGGCTGCTCCAGTTTATTGGAGACCCCACAGATGTGCCTGGCCAACAGTTGCCCCGTAAGCAATGGACAACACTTAACCGCCTCAGGTCAGGCGTAGGACGCTTCGGAGCCTCTATGCTGCCCTGGGCTCTCACAGATAGTGCCCAGTACGAATGTGGGTTCCATTACACACAGTGTACCACACATTGACCAGTTGCTCAAAACATTGGCCTCCAAATGGTGTCCAAGGTCTCATTGACCTTGACAATAACACCCTGGAATGGTTTGCATATAACAGATGACCGTCTGAGGACATACGACAGAAGAACCTGGAGAGGGATCCACCGAGACTGATTGGCCAGGGTTTAACCCAGGGTGGGCAAACTGTTTGACTTGTACGTCTTTATTGAAATTACTCTTATGATGCATCTTCAAGTTGGGTGGGCTGGATTAAAGACCTAAATGAGCAGCATTTGGCCCCCGGGCCGTAGTTTGCCCATGTCTGGTCTTCACCGTCCCATTAGCCCTTGAAACTGTGGCATCAGAGCCACAAATCGCTATTTTTCAAACTCCACCCACTCTGTCTCTCACCTGGCGTGATTCCCCAGGTTGCGGTGGCTCGGCACCTGAAGGGTGCGCACCAGGCTCTCCATCTGGCACTCGCAGTTCCAGGGGTTATCATAAAGACGGAGGTATGCGAGGCTGCGCATGGGGATGAGCGCCTCCTCGCTGAGTGTCCCCAGGCGGTTGTGCTGCAGCAGCAGTGTGGTGAGGTGTGTCAGGCCCTGGAAGGCCCCCTCTTCCACCAGAGAGATCTGGTTCTGCTGCAGGTCCAGACTGGTTAAACTCTCGTATCCAGAGAAGGTTCCATCGCGGAGGATTTTGATGCGGTTCCGTGCCAGGAGGAGATGCTTGGGAGGCTTGGACCACGTGTGTGCCGTTGGGACGGAGGCGAGGCGCTTGTCCTGGCAGTCGACGAAGACCTCTCGAGACTCCGTGGACTCAGAGCAGTCAGCCGCGGCGAGCTTGGAGGGTCCCGACCTGCCGTGACGGCCCACGCCCCTCACCCTGGTGGTGGAGAGAGCCAGGAATGAAACTGTGTCCCTCACGTACCGGGGCTTTGAAAGTGCAGGCGTGCAACGTAAAAAAGCTCACCTGTCCCTCGTGAGTTTGTGCCTGGCCCCCCTGAGGCCTCTGCCCTTCCCCGGCCTCTTTGTGTCTGTGGGCTGGAGCAGGAGGAGCAGCAGGGAGGCTGCGAGGAGCCAGCACCTTGGACGCATCCTGAGCGGGTGTCTCTCTCCAACAACAAGAGCTGGAGCTCAAAGGCGGTGTCGCGGATGAAAAAAAACTCTTGAAAACAGAAGCAGTGGGTCAAAGGTGAATTGCGTTACCGCTGACGGAACACAGCTGCTGGGAAACAGTATGGAAAACAAAAAAAAGATCTGAGGTCGCTCATTATGTAAGCGATAGAGAAGGTACTGGAATGTATATACAGCTTTAAACACTGACAGGATGCTTTGCGTCATTGCTCATGTAGCTCCTGAAACTTTTAATGTGTAAGAAATGAGCACTATAGATCAACTGGTCTGATTAATCTGCTCTTTGATTTTTATATTTTTTGTCTCAGGTGAATGCAAGAACCTCCAGGAGCTGAATTTGTCACAGTGTGACAATGTTACAGTAAGTAAAACATGTGGATGACTAGAGATCATGGACCAACATGGACCCTAAATATCCATGTCTCTCTCGCTCTCTCTCACACACACACACACACACATTGACAAGAAGTTAATGTTAATACAACTGCAAATAATCAGTCTGTTTTTATCAGAATTCTTACACGTCACAAATATTGTTGTGTTAAATTCACATTCTGTGTTTTTCATTGAACAGTTTATTAAAAAAAAAAAAAAAAAAGTTGAATTGTCTACTGTAGATAATGCAGTTACATTGTGCTGCCTGCTTCCACCAAAGTTGCTCGGTTTAAATGTTGAACAGGACCTGATGATGCAGAATATTGTGGACGGCTGCGCCGGCCTGCTCTACCTGAACCTCTCCTGCACACTCATCACAGACGTCACCATCAGAGAACTCTCCAGGTGAACCCCTGGTTGTGGTCAGAAGGTGTTATGTTTTAATGTTCTCTCCTAACAGCCTCACACGAACCCTCTGCAAAAACAACATCAAAATTCCACTATGGTTGTTGTCTTCTTGGCTCACGTCCTTTTTCCCCTCAGCTGTTTATTTGTTCATTGTGCAACTGAGGTCCCGGGTGGCTGTTTTTGGTTCTTTTGTGGGCTTTTTTTTTTTTAACAATACACAGTTGTTCAGTTCTCAGTACTAAGGCAGATGTGAAACTTGAGGGTATTTATACCCATTAAGGCTCTTCACTGGGTCAGAGTTGTGAAGGTTCACAACTAAACTCATCATACAATCATTTTGAATGTTTCCCTTTTCTACTCAGACTGATTTTATGTCTTAATGGAGATATAAGCATTTTTGTAGCGTGTGTAAAACTTGTTGAACAACACATTTTCAGTTTCACAAAAACCAAAACACAAAAGCTTGACTGACTGATGACTACTATGACGCAGGAGCTGTATCAACCTCCAGTACCTGAGCCTGGCCTACTGCTACAGAGTGTCAGAGAAGGGACTGACCTACCTGAACACAGGGAAGGGCTGCCGCAATCTCATCCACCTCGACCTCTCCGGGTGCAATCAGGTGGGTGCACTTCTCCTCCGTCACTCCACTCAGCTTCAGCTACAGTCCCGACTCGGAACTTCTGCGGGTAAATCCACTCTCTCCTCTCTCTCTGCTTCCCAAGTGTCCTCTCTTGCTCTTGGCTGAGCGACTGAGCTCAGCTCCAAGGGAGGAGAGGAGTAAGAAAGGCAGCTGGGGAGGGTTTTCCATTTTACACGCCCACTCCGCTCACCGTGCGCACTGCTCCATACCATAGCACATGTGCACCACAGCGCACCTTCCTCTGGGAATGTGTCTTGGTTGGATTCCAGATATATGGTTTCACTTTATGGGGGCCCTGAAATAATGAAAAACAAGTAACATCAACAAGCCCCGTCTCTCCCCTTCCCTTCTGTCTTCCATCTAGATCACAGTCAGCAGCTTCAAATGCATTTCAGATGCCTGTCGGTCGCTCAGAGAGATTGTGATCAATGACATGCCTACACTGTCAGATGAGTGTCTCTCAGTAAGTTGGACCATCTCTGATGATGAACTGCTTTCTCTCAAAATCCCACCACTGACATGTTTGGGGGGGGGGGGGGGGTATTTAGCAGAATATGAAAAGAATGTGCTCTGTCTGTCCATACATGTACTCAATCTACACGCACTACACGCACTGCACACATGGCAGCCAAGCAGAGTCTCCTCTCGTCTTCCAGACACTTATTGCCAGATGCCACTCGCTCACCTCCCTCTCCCTCATGGAGACTCCTTTTCTGTCCGACGTCTCCTGGAACGCAATCGCAGGGGTGGCCAAACTGAAATCCTTCAGCACCAGGGGTGAGATAACTTTGCATTATGCAGCATTGTTTTTGTTTTTTTTCCCCACACTTCATATTAGAAAATTCAACTCTCATGTATGTCTTGGTGGCTTTAGGGAACTACCAAGTGTCAGACGACGGCTGGATGTCTCTCTGCCTGAGCTCCCGAGGTCTCCGTACACTCCACATCCCAGACTGCCCCAAACTGACCAACTCCAGCCTGCGAGTCATGGCCAACCTCAAGGGCCTGCAGCACCTGGACATCTCCTATTGTTCCAAGTTTGTGTACTCGCTGATTCTGTCATTTTAGATTCGGTGATCTTTTTTTATTGCACTGTGTGATGGGCTACCGCTAGACCAGCTCAGTTGTCTCAGTGGTAGAGTGTCCACCCTGAGACGGGTAGGTTGTGGGGTCAATCCCCGGGAATATGATCCTGCGGGATGTGACAATCCCTGGGACTTTAACTTTTTTCTCCCTCTGTCTACCAGGGTGGGGGATTTTGGGATACAGTACCTGACTAAAGGTCTGGCCTCCACCAAACTGATGGAGCTCAATCTCAGTCACTGCAGTAACATCAATGACTCATCCGTCATGAAAATCACACAAAGGTGCGTGAGAACATCAAATCATTCTAATGTGGTTCACCGAGCTGATGTGTGGTTGCTTGGAGCTGCAGATGACTGGATGAACATTTTGTTCAGGTGCAAACTGGCCTATCTCAATTTGAGTTACTGTGAGAAACTGACCAGCGCGTGTCTGGAGTGGATTGCCGGCAGCTCTATCCGCACCCTCGACCTCAGTGGGTGCAACATAGGGGATGAGGTACAGCTTGAGTACCTGGTTCTTGACCACACCGCCGTCTGCATGAGGAAGCTTGGCGTGTGACACACTGTCTTGTGTTTCAGGGGCTGGCGGCTATGGAAGGGACTCGCCTGAAAAAGCTTGTTCTTGCCGAGTGTATTGAAATCACAAATAATGGAATAGAGGTAGATTTGGCTTTTTAATGCTCATTAAAGGCTTAGTGCTTTAATTCTAATGACTGCTAGTATTAACAAAGACAAAAATATTCATATTGCTCCTCCACTTATCAACCAGCATGTTATCCGCCCCCCCCCCACCCCACCCTCCCATCTCTATATGTTTTCACAATTCAGAGTCTGTGCAAGAATGTACGAGAGCTGGAGTATGTTGACATCTCTTATTGCATGGGTCTGTCAGACATGGCCATCAGAGCCATCTCCTTCTACTGCAGAGGGCTGATCACGCTGCGGATGGGCGGCTGCTCACAGGTACGGCCAGTCTCTCTGCTACGACGACATCACTTTGCACAGTAGACTTTCTAATTCTCTGGCCCCGCCTCAGATGACAGACGTGGCAGTTCAGTACCTGACCATCGGCTCCGTGTACCTGCGAGTGCTTGATTTGTCCGGCTGCATTCTTCTCACGGATGATTCCGCCGCATACTTGGTGAGGCTTTGCCCTCCACTCAGCTCCATCACCATGGCCTGCTGCTGCAACATCTCCAAGTAAGACGTGGCAACATTCTGTGGTAAGTCCAAGACTCCTACTGGCCCACCTGTGATAACCTGAGAGCATGTCCTCACACAGGATGGCTGCCTTGACTCTGCAGCCACACGTGGAGTACTGGGAGCACAGCAACGACGACCCCATCTTTTAGTTTGGAAACGAGAGATGGGACAACTGGTTAATCCAATCACAGGACTTGTTCCTAGCAGCGGCAGGTGATCACAGGAACCATCATGCTCAACACGGGTACTCCACGCCTGGGACACCACTTGAACATAGTGGTTTCCATAATGCTCCACAGTGATCATTGTCACAAGCATCTGCAAACCCATAAAACTCAGAAGGCTGCAATTCACGCAACTAAAAAGGTTGATTAGAAAATGTTTTAAACCAGTTCTTTATTTGTGTATATAATTCGCTTATTTTTTGTGGAGCGTCCCAGATAGTCTGAGATCGTAAGAGTGACTCCAACAATCAGAAGAGGTTGACCACAAAACATCTGTTAGCTGCTAACTGGACTACCAGATTAAAAAAACTATTGTGTGGCCGTACCTTTAACAAATGTCACCGTCTTATTGCTTAAAACAAAGAAAAAAAAGCACTTTAATGTGAAATGTTTTTGGTGGAAGATAAAGATGCACTGGCTGCACTGCTAGAAGAAAAACATTTATATAATGTCACATTTCTGCTCGAATTTGATATAATTATTTTTATTTACATGTCATACAGAAAATTTGCAATAGTATACCATTAAAAAAAGATAAATTAATATTAACATTCATAACCACTGACAGGTTTGCACAACACAATCTGACACCGTTTTCTATCCAAACTATACATACAAGGATTTCTATTATGAGGGTCAAATACAACAGACGATACGTTATCGTCTATTACTTTTGAGTGCAGTGCAACCTGAGCGCACACACACACAGTGGTGAGGAACGACAGGCCATGAATGGCTTCATACATCAGTGCAGCGCCCCGAGCAGCAACATAACCCACCACGTTGTTCTCCTGTCAGTCACAACTCAGCCGCCGCCCAGCTTCAGGGTCTCGAACCAACTCTGTGTCTTCAACGTGACGGAGCCTCGGTCCGCCCGAGCTCTCACCCGCCGTTCCACCGGACACTCTCCATTCATGTAGCCTGGAGGAAACACCAGTGTGTGAGGACACAATGTTCTGTGTGAATCAACACGTTGGGGCCACGTTGGGGCCACGGTGGGGCGAGGGGGGCGGGAGTGCTGCAACGAGGAACAATTGGCTCACCAGTGACAGTCGTCTGGCCTCGGGCTGCGTTTGTCTGGGCTCCGTGCAGAACCACCTCCGGGCTGAGATTCACAGACGCTCCACTCAGCTCCACGGCAGCTTGCAGCGAGGAGGGAACGCGCACGCACACCGCTCCTACGTACGAGGGACTAATTAGGGAACAACACAAGCGAGGACGAAGCTTTTGGTGCTGTTTTACCCTCTCCAGTGTGGATTTCCGCGCTGGCTCCGTCCCCGATGTAGGCGTCGATGCTTCCGCTGTGTGACGAAATATTCAGGAAACTATTCGAGCCATCTGCCAAAGCAAAGACAGCCTCAAGACGCTGTTGTCAGACAGTGATAGATTCCATACATGGCTCACTGTGATCAGAATCAGCTTACCAATGACGGTGTCTCCTGATGTGTTCTTCACGGTGGCGTCACCTTTTATGAAAAGAACAGGCTCGAGTTAAAACAAGTTGTCAGACTTTGTGAAATTACTGGAAGGCATAGTGCACATTTATAAGACTGCAAAAGCGTGATGTCCAGGCCTGCAGCACGCCAGTTAACAAGATAATTGATTCCACGTCTTTTACAGGACAGGCTCAGATGTGTCGGGAAGACGTTCAAACTCAAAGTGGGTGACTCATTGTGTCTTTGTACAGTGTGCGTGTGGGAGTTTTCCACCTCGGAGAGTTCTGTCTTCTTTACGACTTCTTTTTTTAGACTTTCACAGAAAACAAACAACATTCAAAGATTTTTTGATGAATTGAAAACACATTGCAGTTAAACCATTACAGTTGCTTGGAGCAGAACCCAGGATTCCTCACGTACTAAAGTCCTGCTTTGCCGAAGGGCTGCACAAAATTACCAATGCCAAAGGCCCATAAAGGGACATATAATTAAACATTCGATAAGGTTGTCCTGAAAAGCATCCAAATCAAAATAAAAGTAACTTAAAATTGAAAAACACTAAAGAGCCTCCTGGAGAAGCCACTACTTCAGGTGGAGTAAAGTCACAGCTTGTAGCTTACAGGTTGTAAAATGATTGAAAGTTGAAGAGCAGACTGTGATTCTGTTCACCTCAGGCTCCTCCTGCCTTCTTGTTACTGGACCGATGGTCTCACACATTACGGACACAAACTCATTTCTGTGAAGATGCACAATCTGTGCTCCTGCTACTCACCGTGCACATTCCCCAGTTCAACCTTGCCAGTGCATGAGGTCACACAGCTGGAAGCAGCATAGATGGCTTTCACCTTCAGAGGGCCGTGCTCGGTTGAAACGTTCATCGTGGTGCCCTGGAGTTTCATGACATCCACTGACTGCAAACATATACACAAGTCACATAAAATCTAAGTTTAGACCTCAGTGCTGAGACCAAGTTGATGGAAAGTTGATACTTGAGGCAATGCTGCCCCCTAGTTTTCCTGTAATGGTGCACTTACACCATCTCCACTTGTGACAATGTCCACATTGCCATGAATGGTGCCCAGACCTCTGACATGTCCTCCTCCGCTGGACCTCACCTCTATCTGGTGACCCTGCCAGAGCCAGTGAGAGGAAAACACCTGAGAAATGCCAGCATGAAACGAGATCCTACAGCAGTTTCAAAGGGAATTTGCAACAGCAGACACTGTTATACTTTTTCCTACAGTAAAACACTGGCATGGAATACGCAGATGTGCTACTGTGAAAAAATAATGGTAAAACCCTTTTTATTTTATTTATTTTTTTTACAAATTGTAAAATTGTGTTTTGATGGCCACAACCTGCAGCGCCAGTGCATCATTATTATTATTATTGCCTTTTTTTTTTGAGTTTACAAAAGCAACACAATGTAGTTTTTGACTTTACAAAGATATATCTCCATATAAATTCCATTTATTTACATGCAACAAGAGAAATTAGTGACCCTGCCACTAATAGTTTGATAGCCGTTGCAGGACTATCATGATGGTGATCATTTTGATCACCAAACACACCTAGCGTTACAGAAAAACTTCAACCTCAACATCATCACAACTAACAACACCAGGCATTTTGTGTCTAACTAGTCTCTGCTTACGAATGACACATGCGCCCTACCTTGATAGAGTGCAGCAGACATTCACCCTCCTCGATCTGCACCTTGCACACGTCACACTCCATCTTCCTCACTTGCACGTTACCTTTTCCTTGAGCAGTGACAAAGACATCTGGCCAAAGCAAAGTTATATTGTTACAGGCAGCCGTTGAGACGTTGCTTTGCCAACACTGTTCAAGCGCTTGTCATTCTCCTCACCGCTTTTGATGGGCGCAGTCACATCAATGGAAAAGTTGCCGGGAAGCTTCTCGGCGGAGATGAGCAGCTCTTTGCTCCGATCGTCGTAGCGGACGTCCAGGTGTCCGTCCAGCCCGACCTCCTGCTCGGGGTCGGCGCCGTGCACCGCGACGAAGGCTCGGTCGGCCTCCGGGAAGGAGTGCGGGTCCAGCGGGCGGATGGAGATACTGCAGCGTGCTGCCAGCCGCGCGCGCACCACGCAGAAGGGGTCCACGTGCAGCGCCCACCGCCGCACGGGCTGCTCGTGGTCTCCGCGCGCGGAGAAGCGGCGGAGCGCATGTAGAGGGCACCCAGGGGTGGTGGTGCTGGTGGTTGTGGGTGTCTTGGTGCTGCCGACCGTGAAGGATCCCCGGCGAAGGAGACCCACACAGCCGCGCAGACCGGAAGAGCTTCGGAACATCAGTACCACCGAGCCGCAAAACTAGTATTTTACTATACAGTTACTTACTGCAACATTATAATATCAAGTATACACTTGCACACGCTGTCATTGTGTCAAAAACACCGAGGAACCGGCGTCTCCAAGTCTGTTTCGCCTCACCGCTTCTGTGACCGCTGTGTCCTTTCAGAATAAAAGCATGAACAACCTATGCCTTCAATATCCGATAGTGTTCAGCTGCAGGCTCGGCCAAAGCAAACGAGCACTGAGAGTCTTTGAGTTGAAAGTGCGATTCAGCTGCGATCTAGAGCCGCCTCGTTTTCGGCAACTTAACACAAACCGGATGTTGACTCTTGTGTAAATCTAGTACCGCCCCTCTGTACTCTTTACCCAATAAGAAGCGCCCCTTCATCGAGGATGTTCACGTCATCCCCGCAAAGGCTGCCGGGAATTAGATTTCTGGCCCGTACATTTCGTGTTCTGCATGTTTTAAGAGCACAGGGAGCTATACACAGCTGTTTTTATTTCAGATTCTTTAATGTTATGTGTAAAAACATTCCAAGCATCGCGTTCAACAATCAAACACTCTCCAACAGAGTCATTTAAAAAGGTCCCTGGCTTCATACCCGTCACAGTTCATGAAAAAAATATTTTCTCACACAGATTAATACATTTTTTTGTCAAACATAAAAATATTAAACACACTACAAAACATATATATTAATATGTGTACATATTACGTATATATACGTGTATATATATATGTATATATATATATATATATATATATATATATATATATATATATATATATATATATATACATATATATATACATATATATATACATATATATATATATATATATATATATATATATATATATATATATGTACACTAGCTTTTAAAAAACATACCATGCGTGTAATTCTGACATTATACATTGATTCTTTATACACACAATCTTTAATTGCATTCTGAAAGCAAATCAGTAGCCTATCGCAGATTCACCACGGGGCGTCAGCAAACAATAATAGTATCCAGACCAACAACAACATGTATGATAAACTGTAAGAATCACCCGAGGCGCTGAACATTTTGAAGTCAGAACACCTCCGAGCTCACGGCACAAAACCTTTGGGTCTGATCATCATCCTGACTGATTTGAAGGACTGCCTCTCATTGGTCGGGTAGTACTCTTTAGATATGTTGTGCCACGTCCCCCAGAAGATCCCGTCCCTGACCCCTTTATATTTACCCACGTAGTACCTGCCGTTGAGGTTGGCCGCCATGCAGGCGTCGAACCACCAGCCGGAGCTGTAGTAGGCCCCGCAGTTCCCGGACGGGTAGCGGTCGTGATCCCTGTCCGGGGTGGTGAAGGGCCTGTTGTTGTGGTCGTAACTGTCGCTGAAGCGCAGGGCGTCGCCCGCCGTGCCCGAGTAGCCGCCCACCGTCAGCCTGTAGCGCAGCCGCTCGCTCGCCACCCTGAACTGCGAGTACTCGGCGAATTCCGTCTGTCCGTCAAAGTCCTGCAGCTCCACGCGCAGCACCATGTCTCTGTCCCGGGTCAGCTGGTGGATCATATTGTTGCCCAGCCAGAACTCGCCACCGTCCGGCTGCCCGAAGCCCGAGCGGTACTCGGCCCAAGTGCGGTTGAAGTTCACGCTGCCGTCCTGCCGCCGTTGCAGCACAGTCCACCCTCCGCCCTGCAGCTCCATGTCACAGTAGACCGGGAAACTTCTGCTGCGGAGGTCAGGGGTCACCAGGTAGACCCCACTACTCCTGCTACCCCTGTTGACGTAGTCGGAGCAGTCCCGCTTCAGCATGGTCACTATGGGAAGGGAGAGAAACGATGTTAAGTGAGATAACCAATGGCCTGCTTTGGCTTGTATTGTGCAGGTGAAATTATCATCTGACACCTGGGCTGCGACCGTGAAATGAGGTCACAGAGGGCAACAGGGTGCTGACAAAACACTTTTCCACCGTAAATATTTAGTGTTTTTTTTTTTTAATAGCCTTTAAAGTTAGACCTCCACCACACAGAATTTAGGCATGGGATTTGAAGTTTGAAGAATTCATTTTCTCCCCTTGGATAGTCAGCAGTTTAATTAGCATTTATCTTCTGCCTAAATATGATCTGGTGAAGTTGGTTGCGCTGCACGATTCATCCGACACAAATACATGCATTCAAAGCAATTCAGATTGTGTTACAGAAACAATAAATGAAGGTAACTGAAGCTCTGCTCCTCAGAAGATGATGGGCCAAAAAAAATGGTGGGCCATTAAATTCTTTGTAACAAAGAATTTAATTCAAATCCATTGCATTGATAATGAAATGATGACCACAGCATCACTGAGCGTATATTTAATACCTATTTATTTTAAAAATTAAAATGCCACCAAAAGCCTGGTATTTTCATAGTTTCAAAACTATGTCAACACAATTGAATAGGTTATTATGATTTTTTTATTTCTTTCTCCATTTGATCTTTAAATTTGAGATAAATATTTTATTTTCGTTAATTTATTTATTTAGACGTTGTTTGTGTGTTAGTACATTGTCCTCAGTCTCTTCACAAGCTACCCTCCCTGCACATCTAAACACAGGGACATGCTCTTTAATAGGGAGTTTGATGAAACACTATGTTAGTATCCAAAATAAATAATCTTGCCTTGAGTCGTACTTGGTAGTTTACCATCAGGCCAGCCTCCTCCCTGTTTGCCTTCGAGAAGCACTTTTGGGTGTCTGTCTGGGTCTGGATGTCTTCCATTTGGACTGACGTTGTTATTGAAGAAAGCAGCCACCTGGTTGATCTTGACTCGCAGCTCACGTGTACTGGCAGTGGAAACTTCGGGACCCATGAGCTCGGGACCGGAGACAGCAGGTTTAGTTGAGCTGAAGTGAGGGCTTATTGTTGAGGTCATTTGGGCGCTGGGCGAAGGAGCTGGAATGAACATTTTTCTGTCTGGATCTGGAGTTTTTCTGTGCCGAGTCTCCTCCAATTTATGAGGGAAATTATCTTGCAGACTTGCGTCCCCACTAGAAACTTGTTTTGGCTCAGTTGGTCTGAAAACACTGGCAGGGGCATCGCTTGGGAGGATATTGAGCATGATTCTGTTTGGTCTCGTTGTCATTTGGATCGATGGTGTTTGAGTGGCTGTTTGTGGCCACGGATCAGATGTAACCCTGCTGTTTGGGCTGGTGGTGACGCCTTCTGAGAGAGTGTGGTGCCGAGGGAGGGGTCCACTCCCAAAGCTGTTTGGCTCCAGACTGATTATCTCACGGGCATTGAACTCTGCTCCCCCTGCGGAATGAGTTACGTCTGTTATCAGTTTTACAGGGCCAGATGTGGGTGGCGAGTCAGTTGGAACCTTTTGGGGGTATCCTGAAGTAGTCGTGGAGATACGAGGAGGGATGGAATCTGTTTCGGTCTTCAGCTTTGACTCCACTTCAAGTGATGCTTCTGATTTTTGAACAGATGTTGCCCCTGGCTTGGCCATAGGTTGGGTCGGTGGCTCTTTAGTGAGGAAAGGCCTGGAGGTTTTGTCGGCTCCTGCTTGAAAGATTTCATGCAGTACAGAAATAGCAGTAGGAACAGAAATCTGTTCAGACTGAAGAGTTGTAAACTCTCGGTTCATTTGGTCAAGTTCTAGCTTGAGACCTTCCTGGTCTGTTGTAAGATCTGGGTGGTTTTGGCTTGTTGAGCCAGTTTGTTTTTTGTCAGGGTTGTCATTGTTGGATTTAACAGGATGATCTTGGAGTCTTGCTGGGCCGTGACCAGGTGTGAACTCTGTTCCGAATGATGAATCCTGTTCAAATTCAGTCTCAAGTGCGGGATATTTCTCAGGATTTCCCAAAAGTCCTGTTGTAGTCTTCTGGGTGTTGTTTGGTTTGTGGCTTGTTGTCTCATGTATTTTAGATTCTTCTTGTGACTCTAGAACCTTTGTGAAATGATGTTTTAATTTCTGATTTTCATCTGATTTAGGTTTGTCTTCACTTCTCATGTTTTCGTGTGTTTCTTGCGCCCCTCCAGACATGTCAATTTCCACTGAATAAACTGGCCTTTCCTCAGGTTTTGAGTCTTGTGCAATATTTAGGATCTCAGTTAAACGGTCTTCACCAGAATCAGTTGCATCAATTACTGTTTGATGTGACAAAGGTCTCTGTGTGGAAGGAAAAGAATCATCCGGATTCAGCATTCTATTAACTAACAGGTTCGGATCGGTTATACCTTCAGCATCATGTGACTTAGGTTTCAGAGTGCTGTTTTGGTTTTGGCGAGTCATTAAAATATCAGGTTTCGTTTTACCAGGTTCTGGGGTCTGGTTGGTTATGGGTTGATGGTAAGGAGGTTTTTGCTTTTGTCCATGATTATCTTTCCCGTCAGACAAAGGAGCTCCACCAGGTTGGTTGTTGTTTTTTGTGAGGTTTGGCTTCATTTTAGATTTGGAGGCAGGTTGATCGCTAGACACTGATCCTTTGCTTGTGGAAAGCTGATTGCCAGGATTTGAGTTTGACTCTTTGTTAGCTGTGTTGTGGTCTGCTAGTCCAGTCTGCAGTGAACCTGCGTGCAAATGCTCATTAGAAGTTGTGAAGGTTGCCGGTGCTACAGTTGAAGCAACTTGGAGATGACTGCTCTCCTCAGGACTTGTTCTGGTTGTGGACCCGGCAAAGGTGCTGGGTATCTGGCCGGAGCTGCTCAGAGTGCTCAATACGTCTGTTGTTGCTGTTGTAGTTGTTGGACGGCCGACTGTCATAAAGTTCTCCTCTGCACCTGGCCGCTCCGGGATCACAGCTGTTTCAAGGTCTGTTCTTTCAATATGTATCCCGTCCACACTTGTTGTCATCCCTTGGCTGATACTTGAGATCAAATGTGAATGTGAGCTGGGAAGCGGAGAAGATGAGGCAAGGCTAATGGCTTTGACCAGGTCTTCAGGGCTGTGGCTGGGCGGTGAAGTCATGGCAGAGGCAGTCGGGACGATGGAAGCAAAGTCTGTCCTCTCCGTTACTTTTCTCAATGCCAACTCTCCATCGCTGTCCCTCTGAACACTCTGGACCATTTGTCCTCCCTCTGTTTTGATCTCTTTTTCAGTCTGCCTGACATCCTCCTTCACCCCCTCTTTTATAGTCTTTTCCATGCCCCTGATGCTTTCAGTCTGTTTTGCTTTCTTATTATTTCGCTCCGCCGTCTTTGCTCCCTTCTCCATTTCCTTTTTCCTCTCTTGCTTGAGCCCTTCTCGCTCCTTATTTGTATGCTTATCAGGGTTTTTAGACATCTTTATTCCATCATGGCCCCTTTCCTCCTCAGTTCTGGTCCTTTTCTCTGCTTCCTGTGTAACGTCTCGCCACACAGGACGGCCACTGTCTTCTGTTTTATCTTTCATTATCTTTCTTTCTCTCTCAGTCTCCAACCTATCTCCTCGATCCCCTGGTGAATGCCCCTTACCATTCTTACCTTTCCTCCTGTCCATATCCACCCCTTTGTTTTGTTTTTCAACCATCTTTTTTATGAGCACATCCGTTATTCTATCACTTTCACCCACTGTTGGCACAGCTGCTGGTTTTGATTTTTCCTTTCCTTTGGCCCTCCCTCCTTCTGTCTTCCCTTCTTTTTTCACCACTGGTTGGACTTTTCTTTCTTTGTTTATCACCGCCCTATCACTTGGCCTTTCTGACTCCCAATTGTTTCTTCCTTTCTCTTCGAAAATATTTTTATCCAGGACAGCATCACCTTTAACAACATGCTCTGCTTTATACTGTTTGGTTTGAGAGCTGTTGTTAAAATCTTTTGGCACCACCTCACTCTGTCCCTCCTCCAGGTGTTTCCTCTCATCCTCATATCCATCCATACCCACATTAAGGTTTCCACGCTCTCTCTCTGTTTGCCCTGCACATGCAACATCGGTTTGCCTTACTGTACAATCCGCGCACATCATCCTCAGTTCGTCCACGCTGTCCTTCAACTTTTGCACCTCCTCCACGATGTTCTCCAGCTCTCTCAGTTGCTTCGGCAAATGAAAAGTCAGCGGCGGCACGCTGAAAAGATAGGGGCACGTGCCTTCGTCCTGCTCCTGTCTGCACGGCCCCTCGGGTCTCATGGTTACCGCACAGGGTCCAAATCCACCAAAGTCCAGGAGATTTTCTTCATCAGAGTCCACCGCTGTCCAGGACAAGCTGGAAAAGGCCAGTAGGGTCCCACATACACACAGTGCTGTTAACCTCATCACGCCACGAGAGTTAAAAGTAAAAGGAGAGGCGTGAGAGAGTGTAAAATACGGCCCACCTCGTCTGGAGGAGACAGTGACAGTGAGAGGGAGGAGGTGAGTTGAGAGGAAGAATTGCAGGGCGCTGGAGGGAGGGGGAGCTGATGGAGCAGCTTTGTGGAAAGTGCATCTGGGAGAGGAATGAGGGGTGAGACACCGAACGAAGGAAACAGGTGGAAAAAACTGAGAGGGGAGGGGATTACGTGAATGAATTTTTCTGCAGTAAACATAATGCGGGTTAAATGTAAATTCAGTCATTCAAAGGCTGAAGATTAATAAAGTGAGCTATTGTGTCTGAACTGCATTTCAACATCCCCTTGTTGTAATCAGATCTCTTTATAATAAACCCCATTTAAAAATGCATTCCAACAAACTGTGCACTATCATGGCTATGAATATGCGTGTGTGAATCCTCGCCTCCCAGGCTTCCTGCCAGGTCCACCAACATATGATTGGCAGATGCAACAGTCCAAATATGCAGCCGGTGACATCCCTCATTCACTCTGCTCTATCAGCTGTCCAGTTCTGAGTAGTGAAAGTCAGGAATTCTGATCATTCACGTGGGCCACTTGATTTAAATCCAAGGGCAGTGGAGAGAAATGTGACATATGTGCTGCGGACTTTATTCAGATGATATTAATCCTAAACAAGTTGGAACTGATGGAGCCAAATCTGCGTGAAGAGGCGATGTTCAGAGTGTGCAAACTGCCAGCCCGTGTAAGATTTCCTCTCTTTGCTGATTCGTTGTGCCTACGTAAAGTCAGGGGAAAAGGGGGTGGGGGCGGGGGAGAGAAAGGAGTCACATGAACTAAATGAGGCATCTGCTTGGCGGGGAGTTTAGATAATGAGGCTTCAGTTTTTCAGACCCGGGGTGTAAATGTCAGTCCCGCCACAGGATATGAGATGTGAGTGATTGCATGCAATCCCAGCCACTAGTGTTTCTAAAATATGTCTGTCCTTCATGTGTGATTCACCACTAAATTGTTTTTCCTTTCAAAAAATGTGATGAAACATGACCCGCAGGGCCTTTTTGTTTGTCTCTCGCACTGGGTAGTTGTTGGAGAACTTTCTCAGCTGCCGAACAACAAAGGCAACCAAATTTTTCAGAAGATGAGTGCAGAAAACCTGAGTTTAGAAATGGAAAATGACTGGGAGAAAGAAGTGCTGCAGGTTCCGGAGGTACATAATGATATACATACAATTCAATCAGACTTATTTAAAAAGTGAAATCCTGTTTTCATCAAAATTCAAAGGCAATATCAAGAACCAGCAGCCTTACTGCTCAGAACTATCCAAGCGTGCTCTATAGGAGTTTAAATTGCAGGCTGGAATCTTCCGCCCCCTTCTGTGCTAATGCAGCTATGAGCTCATTTGACATTTGACAAGTGTTGGCAGGATAAAAGGCAGTAGAGGCATCCTTTGACCTTTCACAGTTACTTCAGCACTTCAAAATTTGCCCCTGGACCTAGTGTGGGAGAAGTGTTTACACTGTGGAGAAACTCCTCTCTTAACACCAGGACGTATCAATTCATAATCACAGAACCATGTTTTTATTTAATAGCACGGTCCAGCATAGCACTCAGACAGCTGGAGTCAAGCCTCGACAATAACCTGCTGTACTGGGAACTGACTGCTGGGTCTGATAAAGAGCAGTGCACTATCAATTTTGTCACGTCATAGTTTCTGCCCTTTATTGACAGCGGCAGATGATTAAGAAATGTGTATATCTCAATATTATCGTCCTTACTTTAACCATTTATGGACAACTTTTTTCTTTCTCCCATGATGCCCTCTGGTGCACAGTGTTTTGAATTCCCCTAGTGAGCTGGGTCTGCCCACTCCCCATCCTGGATTGTGTAAACACTGTGTTTTTTTCCACTCTGACTAGAACAAACATCTGGCAGTGGGTCCTACTTGGCCTGCCATGCAGGACGACTTGGCACACTGCTTCATCTGTCGTCTCTTTGGGCGGAGGAGCCGCTGTCGCTGGACAGGTCTGCAGTGTGCACAAGTGTCCTACTTGAGGGGGAACCCAAACATGGTCTGTTGCACAGTGCCAGCCTCTTGTGCTGGTCTGCACGTCGAGAACAATATTTACTATAATATTATAATAATACTTGAATATTTCTCATTTTATTGATTGCCGTGATATCAATGTCAGATTCCAACTAATCTTATTGTCTTTGCTTCTCCACCTCACATGTCATGTTTACAAAAAAATAACCTTTCCTCCATTGTCCTACCTACGGTGTTTTCCTCTCTATGGTAACTGACTATGGTGACTGTCTGTGACCTTTACTCACTGAACAGAATGGGTCAAAAGAAATAAACAAATCTCACTGAGGAGTGAGTGAATGTCAGAGCTGAGGAACAATGTTTCCACTACCGTTCTGATCCTCTTGGCAGATTAAGACTTTGACTGATGAAGATATGCATCTTACATAACATAAGGTCTGAAACATCTCAGAGAAACATTGCTCAACTTCGTTTGTTTCTGTGTTTTGTCATAACATTAGAGATAACTTTGAGACAATATCACTGTGTTGTGAGGAAAAGTGTGCAAATCATCAGTTCATCATCACAATCGAAAGTTCAATTACGTAATGTGGCCAATAAATGAATAATGGTGCTTGATGAATGCAGTGAAATAAAAACATTGAGTAGACCAGGATTGCGCAATATCATGTTTTCATTTAGTTTTGTGTATTTTGTTTTTGTTTTTTTGCTAAAGAACAAAAAACAGCTGTTGATTTGGTAAATGAAGCAACGTGCGGATCCACGACTATACTGCCATCTAGCGGCATAATATTAAAGTGCTTCACGGAGAGAAAAAAAGGAAATCTACCCCTAATGATTGCTTGGAATCACGCAAATTTACATCACATTACAAACCCTGCTAAATGTGTCATGTGACATTATTTTGGGGTCAAACTTAATCTCATTAAATTCAAATGCTGTCGCTCAGTTACGTCCCATTTATTATATTAGTCATATATGTATTCGTGTAAATGTAATATCTTTTTACGACGTGCCATGTATATTCACTTAGAAACAAAAATATACCAAATATGATGTCATAAATGTGTTGTATATTAAACATGTTTTTACAAAAATGAACACATGAAATTATATAATAAGTTTTTTAAATGACTGATCGTTCACCCGTGCAGCGTTAAAAATAAGAAAGCGCCCGAATGCTGTGAGCTGGTGAGTCATTAAAGTCGTCCAGGAAGCAGCGCGGCGCAGTTTTGCTCGCAGCCTGTAAACAATCTGAAGCTTCTCCCTCCTACGTGCGTCTTACGTGCCTATTTAAGCCCCGCCCCCGGCCTGTCCCTCACGCACCACTTACGTCCGACCCGTAAAAAATAGAAACTTCCAAGATGGCCGAGGCCGTGGACTCCATGCATTTCGCAGCAAACAGCAAAACAAATTCCCCCAAAGCCTTACTAGCCAAGCGGCCGCCGGAGAGCCGCCCGCAGTCTTCCAGCGACACTTACCCGCCGACGCCCAAGAAGGTCCGGCTGGAGGAGAAGGGCCTGAAGCACAGGAAAGTGAACGGAGAGGTGTGCGCAGGGGAAAAACACAACGGGAAGCAGAGTTGTGGGAGCCCAGCGAAATGGAGTTTCGGGCCGGCCAAGGCGAGCCACTCCACCGCCGCCGCCACCGCGGTGGTGGTGCCCGCCACTCCGGCCCGGAAGATCTTCAAAATCAGCAACTTCCTCGCGTCGCCGCACAAAGTGAAGAAGGCGAAGGAGAAGCGACACAAGGAGAAGGAGAAAGGCGGCGAAGCGCAGCGGAGCTCCGCCGCCGCTGCCGCCGTCGCCGTCGCTGCTGTGGACAGAGTGAGCCCAGCTAGCTGCCATACAAAGACCGAGAACGGCGACATGAAAATGCTACAGAGAGGTAGGAGCGCTGCTGCTGCACTCTCTGCAACTGTTTGACACTAGATAGACAACTGCTGCTCAGACTCATGTCTCTTAGTGTTTTTGGCACCGTTATATAATTTTAATCCTCCCATAGGCCCCAGTATTTATTAGGCCCCAGATGATCTGATATTTACACGTGGAAATGTTTGTTCGCCAGTGATGTTGCTCGCCATGCAGCAGCAGCATTTTTTAACCACAACTCTGTGTGTGTGTGTGTGTGTGTGTGTGTGTGTGTGTGTGTGTGTGTGTGTGTGTGTGTGTGTGTGTGTGTGTGTGTGTGTGTTCTCCGCAGATCACCGTGGAAAGGAGAAAGACCGGGAAAAGAAGAAGGAGAAGAGCAAAGAGTGGAAGAATCACAAGCTGCCACCTGTGCATGACATCGCGAGGGAGAACGGGGAGGTTGTTTCTCCGCAGAAAGGTATGTAGGGATCAAGTATTAATACTGTAACTGTGTCATTTTGGATGAGTGTGATTTATTTATTTATTTTTATTTAACTCATGTCAGTGATAACTCGGCTCGCACTTGCAGAGCTGTGGTTGATGAGTGTTTATGGAAGTTATGGAGATTATTAAGTTGTACACCTGCTCCAGTAGAAATAGCAGTAAACAATTTGTATTAATAGTCAATCAGAACATTAAAATATCAGTCATTTAACAAAGTCTCAATGTTAATGTACATTTTGCTGAGGTCCAGATGTTACCTTGAGCATTATACGATGTTATAAATGTACATTATTGTCATTTGGACTCCCGTCATCTTTGGCTTAAACTGACGTCAAACGCGAACATTGACTGTTGAAATGCCTCTCTGACGCAGAGCCCTCGGAGAAGCCCAAGAGCGGCTCGGAGGAGGACCTTCTGCTGAAGAAACTCAAGAAAAAGAAGAAAAAGAAGCACAAAGACGGCGAGCGAGTGAAAGAGAGGCACGGCCGCCCCAAAATGTACCACCGCTCCAGCCAGACGGTGTGCTCAGGAGTGCATCTGGCCCTGCCCGACTTTCTCACCCGGATAAATTCGAACAATAGCATCAACAGCAGCAGCGCTCTGCTCCACAACCCCACAGCAGAGCAGCAGCAGCAGCAGCCGCAGCAGCAGCAGCAGCAGCCGCCGCCACAGCAGCAGCAGCAGCAGCAACACCACCACCAGAACCAACACCACCACCAGCAGGATTCTCCTCTTCCTGCCAACACCTCTGCCTCCGTCTCCTCCACGGTCCGGGACCGGCTGTGCTACAGCTCGCCGCTCCACTGCACCCCAGTGCCAAGCCTTCCCGGCCTCGAGTTCGGCCACCTCATTCACGTCGAGCAGCAGGCCAACGGCGGCGCCTCGCTGGCCCACGCCTACAGCGAGCAGCTCGCCCGCCTCTCCCCGGCCGAGATGCAGCGCTTCGCCGAGGAGTTTGTGAGCCTGTCGTTCAGCGAGGACGAGGCCCAGGCAGCGTGTTTCGTCATGGGGATCATCCACGGAGCGGCGTCCTACCTCCCAGACTTCCTGGACTACTTCTCCTACAAGTTCCCCAACGCGCCCGTCAAGATGGAGGTCCTGGGCAAGAAGGACATCGAGACGACCACCATGGTCAACTTCCACTCTCAGGTGAGTTTTTGCTGTAAACTTCACCCCCGCTGACACTAACGGCATCGTGGATTCCCTGTCAGCTTGTAGTGCAAGCGGTGGCAACTGTCACGAGAAAAACGACTCAGTCCTCCTGTTTGAAGAGGGTTTATGTTGTCCTTGTGTCAGCCTTTGTCCAGGTGGCGCTAATAAGGTCGCTTCTGTCTTTACTTTCCTCTTGGTCAGTTATCTCCTCTTCCGTTCCGCGTTTCATCTTCCAAATTGTGTGGATTAGCGAGTCCTGATGGTGGATGTCACACTGTTGTGTTTATTCGTATAGTTTCTTGGAAAGTGATGCTGTGACTCTCCAATGAAAGTAGTTTTAAAAAGTGGAATGGACGCCGGGAGTGCTTTTTTCGTGCACGGTTTCATTTTGCCTCGTCGTAGCTCTGGGTCGCGTTGACGTTCATGTTTGGCTTGAGTCACTCGGTGGGACAAACATATATTTAATTCCGGTAATCTGCTGCATTCAGAGACATTTTCTGTAGTTATCTCCATCAGTCCCCGGAATTGTTTGACCTTTCTGCCTCACAATGCAGAAAGGTCAAACTGTGTTAATGACATGAATGTATTTGTTCTTCCTACCAACTCCATTCTTGAGACGGGTTAAATATTAAACAGAGGCCAATTGACGTCACCAGTCGCAGATTTTTAAAAAATTCATAAAGGATTTACAAATGTGAATTGATGTACCACCCATGGCGCTTATTGGAAATGGCCGGAACCAGTTGCGGTCAGGAAAGCCAGAATGATTTGAACGCTGGGATCCTTTACCAGCATGGAAATGTTTCCTACGAGCTCCTGCTTTTCTCTGGGCTGATGGTGCTGATACTTGGAGTGCTCTGTAATCAGATATTGCCTCGTGCATCTGGCAGTGGGACTTCCTCTGCTACCAACTCATCAGGCAGATGGTGCATTTCATCCTGTTGCTGTTGTCAGTAAAAACCAAACTTCAAACTTGGTCTAACTGCCTATGTTCTGAAAGTTGGCTGGAGGAGACGGAAAGCTCAGTGTTTGTCCTTATATCCCACCGCCAGCGTTGGCTCCTTTCCCCTCAAACATTAGTCAAACACGTTTAATGGCTACTAGTTTTTGAAAACAAATGTCTGTGACTAATATTATTCTGAGTCATCTAGTAAGGAGTGTACGCTAAAGCTTTTTTTTTTTTGCCGCGACTTTTTGACAGAATGACTTTAACTGAGTCCAAACTGGGCTGTGTGTGGCGCTAAAACAGTGAAGACGCACTCATTTAGCAGCGAGGTCGTGCTGAGAGACGTTCATCGTTCAAATCCCTTCATATAGATACTGCTGCACTGCCCACACAGTACGACACAGTGCAATATTTTCAGATGAAGTTGCGAGAGGGCAACAACATTTTTTATGTGCGTTGCAGACGAACATCTGTTTTTTTTTCAAATTCTTTCACACAGCTTGTTAAACATTTACAGGCCTGCGTTACTGCAGTCAGAATACCTATTATCATAAAACAGTTCACTTATTTATCCTCATTTGACCACTTTAAATATCATTTATTCATACTTTCTTTCGGACTTTGGTTTGTACTTTAATTGATAGCAATTTATAGCGCATGTAAACGTAACAATCATGGCATAACAAAACAAACGGGCACGACAAAACCAACCTAACCAATCAGAATGCATTTTTGCATGCGTTATTTGCTCTTTGACCGTGAATGTTTTCTTTATTGTCGCTCACAACATCAAACGGTCCGCGGCGGTGGCAGCATCAGCGAGGGACTTTTCACAGCGTCGGCCTCTCAGCCAGCAACAGTCTTATCTGGAGGGATCAGTGCTGCATCACTGCTAACACTTCTAGCGTTTGGATCTATCTGGCGAGGTATACATAAAGTAGAGCTACACGTGTCAATGGGAAAGAAGCTGATAAATCTCCCCCGCAGGGTGAAAGCCACGTCCAGGGGCGTTCCATGCATCACGTCCATGCTGGAAGCTAAGAAACCACACGGGGGAACTGTTTCGGTTGCAGTCGGCGAGACTTTGAAATATTCAAAGTCATCATTTTTTCACGTTGCCGTGTATGTCGGGCTGAGTGTTTTCGTATAGTGACACCTGCATTAGCGCAATGGAGGATAAACCTCTTGAAATGATGCGCCAGAAATATCGGCAGTGGCTCGTTGCGGGGCGTGAAATGATTTGGCACAATACCTGTCGTATTCACACTTAAGCTGCCTCCACACAGTGAAATCAAGGTAGCGCGCCGGGGAAAAAGCTGCAAGAGCGAAGAAATCCGCGGTTTCCGTTCCGACAGACGCCTCATCCTCAGCGTTTAGTTTTAAAGTTCTGCTTCTGGTATGGTTGCAGTGCAAAGCCCATTAGTTCTGTGCACATTGAAGATGTGATGGTGGCATCGCTACCCTCCAGGGCGGTTCCTCCTTTTCAGAGTGTATTGGCTCCTGAATGTGTTGCTTGATTCTATTTTCCCTCTCTGACAGTCATTTCAATGAATAAGCGTGCTTTTGCGTTACGTATAGAACATTTGCATAATTGCTACTGTGTAGTGGCAAGCCGATATGTTATTTTTTAAATATATATATTCCGTTTTTTTTTTTTTTTTAAATAAATATTGATGTTCTTTTGAGCCGTCTGCCTCCTGTCCTGGTTATGCCGGAAAATTAGAATATCCTGAAAGGGTTGTTGTATTTCTGCAATTCAACTTAAAAGGTGAATTTGACATATTATATAAAGGAATAATATGCAAATCAATATATTTCAAGTTTTGATTTCTTTGGATTTTGCTGATCAGGTCTTGCAGCTTAAAAAAAAAAACTAAAATTTTATAATAATTTTCTGAGTTTGTGGGTTTGTGGTTTTAATAAGCTGAAAATCTTAATCAGCAAAGTTACAACAAGGAACTGCTTGAGATGTCAATTTGCGTGGAATGGCTCAATAAAATTTGTTGCTTTCATCTTTTATGTTAAATTGCCAAAATAAAACAACTTTTACGCGATATTCAAATTTTTTGTGTAGCACCTGTATATAGTGAACCAAACTGGGAAATCTTTGTATATTATCTGTAGGAAATTGAAATCACTAAAATTTTGGCAACATAGAAAAAATTGAGTAGCTATGAAGGTTCTATAATAGGTTCACTGCTTTCTGAGCCGTCTGCTGTCTGCCTGCTGCATCTCAAGCAGATTGTTCTGTGTGGAGCTCGCATGTTCTCCTCTGGGTGCTTCCCCCGTTCTTTATAATCATGTTAGTATTCAGTCAGCCCCCCCCCACCCCTCCGACCACCAGATACACAGATGAGCCGCCGCCGCTCCTGGAGGCCTTGCTTGTAGAGAACAACTTTTCCCGTAGGTCACAAACGGGCTTACTGGGCTGTGCTCCCCCTGCAGGTGAAACGGACCTACTCCCAGGGAACGTACCGTGCCGGGGCCATGCGGCAGGTCAGCCTGGTCGGTGCTGTGGATGAAGAGGTGGGAGATTACTTCCCCGAGTTCATCAGCATGTTGCAGGAATCCCCCTTCCTAGAGGTCAGTGGCTCTCATTCCTCTGAGCGCGTGTGTCTGTGTGTGTGTGTTTTGTGTACATATAAACACCGTGGCAGCAGGCCCATGGTGTGAAAGACCTCCCTTTTTTTGAGTGGCGATGTAATGTGAAGCGTGCGGCCCTGTGCTACCACAGAGGACTCTGCCCTGGGGGACCTTCTCCAGTCTGCGGCTGCAGAGCCCCACTGACAGCGACGACGGCCCCATCATGTGGGTCCGACCCGGAGAGCAGATGATCCCCATGGCGGACATGCCCAAGTCACCCTTCAAGAGGAAACGGTGGGTTGAGCAGTTGTTCTCAGGTGTTCTCTTAGCATAGCAAAGCAACAGCATACCAACAAGGTGCAGGTGTTTTCTGAATTGAATTATTCAGTGTTGTCTTTAATTATTATATATTTGATAAGAATGTAAACATAATGATGAGACTGAGGAATCTTAAAACATTTGCGCTTAGTAAAAATAGCCGGTTATTTAATTTTCTATTGTTTTTATTATTTTTATTTTAGTTATTGTATGCTTCTATATTTTATGTGCATTACTCAGTTGACTGGAGTTGACTAAAAGAATTTCCCTCGGGATAAATAAAGTAATTCTGATTCTGATTTATAATCCCACAAACATATTGAAGATTGTATAACTTAAATGTGTTATATCAGGTAAAAATCAATGATTGAACAGCAGTGAATTTTCTCAGTGGGGCTTCAACACATCTTGAGTGATTCACGACTCAACCAATTCACTACAGGTCCACCAATGAGATCAAGAACCTGCAGTATCTGCCCAGAACCAGTGAGCCCAGGGAGATGCTGTTTGAGGACCGGACGAGGGCTCACGCCGACCACATCGGCCAGGGCTTTGAGAGACAAACTACTGCCGCTGTGGGAGTCCTGAAGGCTGTGCGCTGCGGAGAGGAGTGAGTACACACACACACACACACACAGTTCAGCTGCTTTACTTCATAACATCACACACACACACACACACACACACCAAGTGGAAACATCAAAGGATAGCAAATTGAAACTGCTCTATTTGGACCCATTGAAAAGAGCGGTAATTTCATGCCTCTCTGAGTGTTGTAGTTGAACGATAGATCACCATTAAGCACTTCAAACTCTCAGCCACCCCTGAATATTCAGCTGTTGTTTATTTATAGTCAGATTTGGACGCTCTGCGCTAAACCTTCCCTTGGCCTCTCGCCTCCCAGTAGTTTCGCTCCGGCCCGGATCACCAAAGACGTCGTGTGTTTCCATGCTGGAGATTTCCCAGACGTGGTCATGAGGCTGCAGCTGGACCTCCACGAACCTCCACTGTCTCAGGTGAGTCCACCACAACCTGCACCAGGCTGCACAGCCAACTCAAATATTGATATGCAATTAAAAATACAATTAATTATGATTAATTATTTAATACACACACACACACACACATACCACCAGTTAAAACCTTTGGACACATCTATCTTTACCACTTTCTACACTGCAGATAGATACTGAACAACATGTGAGCGAGATATGTAATCATGCAGCAAAGGAAATAACTCTAAATGTGCTTTTTATGAACGGTGGCTTTTTTGAAGACTTTAAATATAAAACATGTTTGAGTTATTTTACACTTTTATTGTTTCCTCCTCGGGATGCAAATTATTGATGAATTCATTCATCGTAAGTTGATTGATTGATCTCAGTGATTTTTTTCTGAGGACCTAAATTTCACAATGAAAAACGTGTAAGACTTCCACAGACTGCGTTGACTCGAGACTTGTCGTCGCAGCCCAAGGTGCGTTTTGATTTGCGCAGTCTTGACTTGAGCGCCGCTAACTGGAGACTTCCCCTCCCTCCAGTGTGTGCAGTGGATCGATGACGCCAAGCTGAACCAGCTGAGGAGGGAGGGCATCCGCTACGCCAGGATCCAGCTCTACCACGACGACATCTACTTCATCCCGCGGGGGGTCATCCACCAGTTCAAGACCGTCTCAGCCGTCTGCAGCCTGGCCTGGCACATCCGCCTCAAGCAGTACCACCAGCACGAAGACAAGGAGGTGGAGGAGTTGAAGGAGGAGGAGCACGAGGAGGACGGGAAGTGCGTTGCCAAGGAGGAGGCGCTCAATATCAAAGAGGAGGACGAGGAGGACGAGGAGGAGGAGGAGGAGGAGGAGGAGGAAGAGGAGGCTGAAGGGAAGGAGTTTGAGTCGGCCGCCAAGTCGGAGGAGGAGGACAAGGAGAGAAGAGACGGAGCGTCTGCTCAGACTCCGGCGCACATCATCAAGAAGGAGGAGCAGGAGGCCGAGGTGTCGGCGCCGCCGTCTCAGCCGCCGCTCAAAACGGAGCGAGACGGAGTCGCCCCCCTGCCACCGCCGCCGACGGAGCCGAAGGCCGAGGAGGGCGAGAGGGAGGACCGCGAGGACGAGGCAGGAGCTCGCCAGGCCCGGCAGAGCGACCGACCCGAGGCCACGGCGGAGCGCACGGCCTGCTTAACAACACTGCAGCAGGTCAAGAAGGACGGCGAGGAGGCAGAGGAGGAGAGGCCGCAGAAGACCGCGAGCCACGGCCTGAAGGAGAAGACTAAAGAGAACATCATGAGCACTTACAACACCATGCCCTTCAAAAAGGAGAAAGACAAAGCAAAACGGGAGCGAGATGACAAGGAGAGGGCGAAGGAGAAGAGGAGTAAAGAGAAGGAGAAGGAGAAGAAGGAGCGGGCCAAAGAGAGGGACAAGCTGAGGGAGGGGGAGAAGATGAAGGCGGAGGGGGGGAAGGAGGGGGGCACACCGGTGCCTCATGGGAGGAAGAGGGAGGAGGAGGAGCGGGTGAGGGAGGCTGCGAAGGCTCCTCCTCTTCCTTCGCAGAGGGACGACAAGACGCAGCTTCACGCCAAGAGAGACAAGGAGCACGAGCGGGAGCGGGCCGGCACGCAGGGCCCCGCCCACCCTGAGGCCCGGGAAGCCCACGCCCACGCCCACAAACACAAGTCCTCGCACGGCAAGAAGGAGAAGAGCGGCCACCGGGGGGACGGAGGCGGTGGAGTCACGGCGGTGGCGGCCGGCGGGAAGACGACGAGCTCCAAAGCAGCCGGCGTCCAGGTGAAGAAGGAGGCCAAGAAGGACAAGGAGGGCGTGGCCAAGGACGAGAGGAAGAAGTCCAACTCTGGTCCCGTGCAGCCGGAGCACAAGCCACGGACGCTCATCACCTTTGACCTCTTCAAGCCGCTGGAGGCCCACCAGGCGCTGGCCTTCTCCTTCACGGACGCCCGGCCCAAGGCCCCCCAGCAGCACCACCCTCACCACCACCACCACCATCACCACCACCACCACCACGCCACCACCACCACCACCACCGACTCCCGGGGCTCCTCCTCCTCCAAGCCCGTGGTGGCGCCCTCTAAAGGACCAAAAGTCAAGGACTCTGTGCAGGGGAAGCCTGCCACGCCCATCCAGGACACTCGGCCGCAGCAGCAGCAGCATCTCAAACAGCCCCTGAAGTCACACGCGGCCCAGACACAGAAGGACTTCTCACTATGAATGTGTCCACGTCTGCGCAGGTCTTCTTTTTACTGTACAACTTACGCTGAGACGTTGCTAAAGTATTTGACGAGTGCGTCGTCCTTCCTTCAGGCTTCACCTCTATTTGTTTCTCCCTCCCTCCGATGGAGGAGCGTGCACGTCGCTCCAGCGGCGTGACTGCAGGGTGGGTGGAGGGGTGGGTGGAGGGGTCTGTGTCGCACTTGGCAAATATTTTATCAGTGCCGAAGAATGTAAGCTGAGTAGCTCAGTCACGTTTGTTAGCGAATGTACGTAGGCTCGATATGAAATGTTTCCTGTGGCCCATGTGTCAGTGCCTGTGCTCTACTTAGCTTCGCTCTCAAAGCACTCACTAGGTACCGGACTCGCCCAATCGGAAGGCAACCCTTCCTGCCCCCCCACCATAGGAATTAGGCTGCATCCACACCGAATCAGGCGCTGGCACCATAGCCAGCAGGGATGTACGGGAGTCAGGGGAGCGGGAGAGGGGGAGAGGGGGGGTGGAGGTGGTGGAGGTGGTGGTGGTCTCACAACCATTACATCCGTTTCCCAGGTTGCGTTGGTGATGCTGCGACCCAGTGGGTCGCCTGAAGTGAACTGAACGCCGAATTTTCGTTGCATCGTCAAGTTTGGTTTGAACGCAGCCTAATACTCTGTTTTGGATGTTTTGGGCAAAGCACCAAGCTCCTGCTGATTTAATTTTTATTTCTTTTCTTTTTTTAAAAATAAAAAAACCAAGTTGCTTTCGTCAATGGGGTTTGTTGCTCACAGCACTCCACAATCTGAGTAAGCACTTGTTTTCAGACTGGTCATCGTTTGACTCACACAGGGCTGTAAATGATACTGTATGTACCAAATCTGTACAGTATAAATGTTATTAGCACCAATGTGACAAAATGTATACAGAAATTGCATATATTTTTTGTAAGACAAGTTTTATTTTCCATAGAACTTATTTATATCATTTACCGTCTGTTTTTATTTGGAAACCAATGTATGTGAAATTTCTTTGTAAATACATTTTATTTCCTAAGATAAGACTTAGTAGTGTGATTTATACTCTGATCAGAACCTCAATAAATGGTTCAAAAGTAAACGCCTTGACTTGTCTGCAATTCCTGTCATTTAAGGTCTTGACCTTCTTGACCACCAGCCTATGTTAAGAGGTTAAAGGTTAACGTCACACTTTGATATCTTCAGTCCAGGACGTCCCAAACAAAGATAGCTGCTTCTATTCATGTAAACCGTAGCCTTAACTTGATGGAGATATTATAACAGGAGGAATTTACACATCTTGTGGTCGAGACATTTATTCCCGTCTTCACCGTAAAACCATGTTTGCCATATAATAATACCAAGGAGTGTTCAACTTATTATAAATAGTGAGCCATCTTAGTTTTTAATTAAAAATAAGAAGCAGACCAGGAAAACAATCAACATCTTGAAAGCAGTAAAAGTTCACCAATCGGCAATGAGCCGCCACCCTCTAACAGTTTGTAACACCGTGACCTTGCACGTTCAAATCTGAAAAGGCAACAACTCATCTGTGCGCATTCAATGATGAGTCAGAATAATTCAAGAAGGTTGAGAATTTCATCCCGAGACAGTCGGCAACAGGGAACGTAATCCCCGCCCCCCCGGAGGACGCGTTTCAGTAACTTCTTTGTATTTTTGTACAGTGATACACATGGGACAAACATGTATTATGTGGTTCAGTGACGCATATATCAGTGCAAACTAAACAACTAGATGCTGCTACTTTGGGTGTCAAACTGAACTTTTTGTGCACATGCGCACTCCAGCCTGAAGGAAGGAAGTTGTGGTCAAGCTGTTCATGGTGGAAACAATATATTGCTTAGGTCTCATCTCATGGTAGCAAAGGCCTAACATGCATACAATGAGACATGTACACATTTTACTACAAGCCTGTTGCCTAAAGATGATAGAAAGGCAGTGACGTGAATGCCAAAACAAAGTGACACCTCGATTAAACCCAAAGAACCCCAACCCACTGAACCTCTTCAAAGTATTGTTGCTGAAGTTATTGTAGAATGACACGTCAATGAAAATGCATTCATATTTCTTTTGAATCAAATGTAGTGTTTTTCCTGTTTGAAAACCCGTAAACCACTCTGATCACTGTGCATTCTGCAGCCTGCCGTGACCTCCCTGGTGAAACAGTACTTTAAGTCACATTAACATTTAAAAACAGTGTAAAGAGTGAGATGGCCACGTCTGACCAATAGATGCAAGATCACTGGTTTGACCCAGCTCGGATGCACTTGGTCCATTACTCCTCAGTTTTCAAGTCTTTCAATGGCATCACGCTCAGTCCCTCCGGTGATGGAAAACGCTGTGTCCCAGCTCCACCAGTGCACCTCCGAGCAGCACCCACAGAGGGACGCACACCACGCTGACCCACAGGTCTACGAGTCTCTCCAGGCGGGAGCACAGAATGAGACAGAAGGCCAGCTTCAGCAGCAGGGCCACCAGGTACCACAGCCTCTTCTTCAGGCTCTCCTCACCATCCCTCTGGTCAAAGTCCGGCTTGCAGCGTCCGACCATCTTAATGATCAGCATGAGGATGAGGATGGTGTCAAAAGTCCAAACGGGGAGAAAAATGAGAAACCAGTTCCAGTGGATCTTGGAGTCCAGCTTGAGGACCAGCATGATGAGGAAGATGAGGGAAAAGAACCAAGAGAGGAGCACTCGTTGGACCAGTGACATCTTCATCTATGGAGCCAGTGTCACCAACAGACCCAACAAACTGAGGACCACAGCACACGGGCACAGTCTTCTCATCATCATTATCACCAACTGGGACGCACAGTTATCTCGCTGAGTTAAAAACCCGAAATATCGACAGCCATGCATAATAAATAGAACACGTCACTGCTAGTTGTCATGCTCTTAGGGACTTACTGAGTCGCTACTTCCGCTTAGCGCAGCCGCTAGAGAATGTTGGCTTACGCTAGCCAACTTGCTTAAACGCAAACAAAAACACCGTCACCAGGTAGGGGGGCATCTTACCGAGACGAATATGTGAACCAGCTTGTGTGGAAGACGAAATCCTCGTCAACACGACCGACGTCGAAAAGTTAACACAGGTTACATTTAGCTAAGGAACGGTATGATAAACAAGTACGTCGGTAGTTAGCTTTTTCGCTACTTCCTGTTTCCGTCGCAAAGCGACGGATTGGCTTTCGCTATTTTTACAAAACAAAAGCATGTTTGAGTCAGGTAGTTTGTTTTATTTTGATACTCTGCCAGCTGTCATTCGGTGAAGGCAGGGCGACACCCTGGACAAGTCACACGTTCATCGCAACAACCATTCACACACACACACACACACACACACACACACACACACACACACACACACACACACACACACACACACACACACACATCTATGGACTATTTTAGAGAGACAAAAAATGACTAGCACACACATCTACGGGCAATTTCAGAGTTCCCAATTCACCTCACATTATGTTTCTGTATGACTGTATGAGCAAGCTGGAGAACCCGGAGAGAACCCACGCAGATACAGCGAGAACATGCAAACTCCACACAGAAAGGCCCCACAACCGGGATCGAACCCACAACCTTGTTTTTAAGAGGCAACAGTGCTACATACTGCACCATATATATATTTATCATTATCTTCACCATATATATTCATATTTAATACCCGTTTATGCATGAACTGACAACTTGTCCCAGGTATAACCCATGCAGGCTCCAGCAGACCCCCGCAATGGAGGATGAGGAAGATTAATTTAAAAGAAAAAGAAAAATCACAATTGCTTTATTGTGTGCGTTTAAAGATGAATAGAATTGAAGATCTTTGACAATGTACAAGACAATAATGATTTTGAAGCTGAGCTTGGAGTTGTTGCCATCCTGTGGTGTCTTCCACTTGAGAAACGTCTCAGCAACCAACACCACCAAAACTTTCCGATTTAGCTTCAATATTTTGGCAGGATGTTTGGCCTTAGATTCAGATTTCTTGTGTTAGGATTGCATGGCACACAAACTATATGAATGTCACTCAGCATTTCTCCGATCTCGGCCGTGGTCTTTTTGGATGCCCTAATTAAACAAGCTCTGATGGTGGCTCCACTGGTCCTGTGGGAAATCAGCATCTAGTAGTCCATCGGTCACTCCAATTGAGGCTTAAAACTCTTTTTATAATAACAATCAAATTTATTTTTTAATGGGCTAGTATAACAAATTAATACAAAGTACATCATAGACATCATAGATTGTCAAAAAAGTAAAATACAAAATGCTTGAGGTAAAACACTGTTTGAAAAAAGATTCCGTTAAAAAGCCCTTATTAAAATCGCAAATCGTTTAAAGGTAAAATTTCACTATACATTATATACCTGTACTAAAAACCAACATATTATTTCTATTTACATGTTAGTGGTGGTGCAAAATACAGTGTGTGGGACAACATTCAGCCAGAATGTTCATGTCGTTGTCGAATGTAAACAATAAACATTGTTGATGTTCCTCTAAATCGTCGCCAAGCTAATACAGCAAAGTAAACGCTGTCACACTGATTTCTTCTCCAAGACCAGAATCTTGCTAGAGAAGTCTGTGACCTCTACTGGCAGTAAAAGCAACTCTACACTCCACATTTTTATGTCGTACAAAAGCAAGAAACCACTTTACTGTGTCACAAACAAGAGAGACACAAAAGAGTGTAAACAGAAAGTTAAAAAAAAAAAGTTTCGTAGTAAAAAATGCACAAACACAAGTACGTAAAGCCATTTCTCCATGTAAATGGTTTCCAACAGTTGCCACTGTGGAGATAAACAACACAGAACTAATCATTTCTGTGAAAGATTACATGGTCTTATTTTAAAAGGACAATATTGACATTCTGCATACACGTAACTGAAGAAAACCTCGCAAAAGCCTACAGCCAATAGTTGGAGGTTGGATCAGCTGAAGAAAGTGTTGTATGTTTATCAAAAGCCAAAAACATTTCAAACTGTAGGACTTGTTAGTGCGTTTTTTGCTGCTTTAGGACACAACATTTCAGCTTTAAACAGTAGAATTGAGAATATCAGGCAAACGAGGCTAAATTAGATGATATGATCAATTTCATGTTGTTTTTGGTCTCTGGTTTTCCATGAGATCAACAGTGTCCTCAATACATTAAGAAACAAAGCAAGAAATAAGAAATAAAAACAAGTCCCTTTAAAACATTCTCTGAATTCACAAACTCCTGTTAACAGTTGTAAAAAAAAAAAAAGAAAAAAAGAACATTCAAGTCCTTAAAGAACAGTCTTACAATTATTATTATTATCATCATTGTTGTTTGTTTGTTTTGTTTTTTGGTCGATGCAAGGTTGTCACTCATTGGTAAAAGCACTTGGACTCTTAATGGTAACTCACCGCGCTGGAGTAAGAGTGAAACATGGACAGCATGTGATGAAATGTTGATTTCTTAGGTTTCACACAAATTAGCGTACGCGGCAGGAGGGCCGTCGGCACGGCTACACCGTGCTCTGCCTGCTGTCGCGACCGTAGCCCATAGCCTCCGAGGAGTGCGGTGGGAAATCAATAAAGATCCCATCAGAGTCGGAGTCTGCAGACTCCAGCACTTGTCCAATTATGGTTTCTGGGCTGGATGATTCGCTGGGCGGCGTGGACGACGCGCCCTTGCTGAGATCGGTCATTGTGGTGGTGGCCTCCGTTCCGTGGAGGGCGCCAGAGGAATGCAGGATGGACGGAGACAGCAGAGGCAAGTCTATGGCGCTCGCTCCCGCTTGCACAATACCTGAGAATGAGGGCAGCGGATCATGAAATCAGCATTTTTGTGTTTGCTCACACCAGCCACTCTGCGACATTCATATCCATGTCATACCGTTGAAATGGGAGCCCACACACAGGCGGTTGGAGGAGGGGCCAGACAGTTCGGGTCCTGAGGCCAGGTCAGCATAAGCCAGTCCTTGTTCTTCGAGGCATGAGATAATCTCGCAGGCCGAGTGCCGGCGAATTCCTCCGCTGCCAACAGAGCTGGCATCTGGGTCATACTCAGCCACCGGGGTCAGCAGCAAAGGGATGTTGTAGCTCTTTGATCGTACCACAGGGTTCTTAGACAGTTGATCCGCAGATTTGGGCCAAGCTAAACACTTTTCTAAAAGTTGAGAGGGGTTGGGGTTAGGGCGCCCATTTGTTTCTGTTCAAGTAAATTCTTTGAGGCTACAAAGTCTCACCCAGAACACAGCAGTGGGTGTCCGTGCCATCTCCAGAGTACAGCCCGTGGGTGCCCAGATAGGGGGAGACCACCTTCTGAACCAAAGACTCAAGCTTGAGGTACTCCTCAGTCACCCCACGAGACTCATGGACCCCCTTGGAAGAAGGCAAAGCCCAGAATCACGCGGTTATTTCAAACTAATAGATATAAAAGAACAGTCACAGGCCTTTCATGGTGTTCTACCTTTCTTTGCTTGGAAGTGGTTCACAGATAACTGTGTCCAAAGCTTAACACCACACAGTTTGCTGCTCTTTGGCCTGATTGTGAACACGACTGATGACTAAGTGGTGACTCTGCACTTGCCGGCCTACCTGTAGAATCAGCAGCATCTGCGTGACAGACGGCGGCACGCGGGCCCGCGGTCGGGACAGTGCGTCCTCCAGCTTCACGCTCAGGACGATGGTGTTCCTGAAGTGAAGCAGAGCGAGCTGTCGGACGGACGGCTCCTTGCCCTGCACGACGCAAACGGAAGAAAACAAAGCCGAGCGGAGATTAGCACTGTCGAGACGATTCCGATCATTAAACAAAGCTGATGGAGCGCATCCAGTTCGTCAGCCCGCCGAGGCCTGCGCGGCTGGCGGTCACAGCAAGAAGGTGAAACATCAAGATGTGGACGCTGCAGTGTGATAGACCCATAAAAGCATCATTCAGCCAAGAGGAGACGGGAGTCCAGCCTCTGCAGATGGATGACACAGTGTCACACACCTTCCACCCTCAGCAGCTGGTACTTCTCTCAGTATGATGCTAATATCCCTCCCTCCCTCCACCTGGCTGTCACCCCCAATGGCATCATCTTCCCCTCTTCAGTTGATCACAGTAAGCAACCAGACTTGCACACTCATTGTGTCTCGACACAATGCAGCTCCCTTTCTACATTGGTCATCCTGTTTTTTGGTCTATTTTATTTTTTATATTTAGTTTTAGGACATTTAAATCTAAAAATAAATAAATCACAAAAACATTTCTCTAGTGGCCAGTCAACAAATTCTGAAGCACGTCCCTTATGTGCCACCATTAAAAACTTAAACTTAAATTTTAGTTTGTACAAAAGGTATTTAACAGATCTTGTTTTTGTATATCTCTGAAAATTAACATTCTAGTTCTATGCTGTTCAGCCCTTTATCAGGTGATCTGTGGACCAGGTCCCTCCCTGAGTGCCAGGTGCCCCGATTGAATGCAACAGGCTCAGTGCACCGGGTGCAAGTGATCAAGTCACTGTGGGTCGCTAAGATGAACACTTGTACTTGGACTCAGACAATGGCAGTGAGCAGCGTGTGACAGAAACGGTTGAAGAGACTGGTCAGGAAAGAGGTGAGCAGTTTGTTTAAGCAGAGAAGAAGGAGTTGAGTTTCCACTGTCAAGTGAAGTCAACATTGTAAGGTTCTAGCATGAGAAACTATCGAGCAGAGGTTCTCAGTGTTTGTCCAAGTCCGAGTAGAAGTGTGCTTCTCATCATCTGAAGAACTGATACTCGCCACCTGGTGCACTCTCCTTTCTGAGTGCGCACCAAGCACTCAGAAAGGGGCGTGGCCCACAGCTCACCTCAAGAATGTAGAAGATTAAGACAGAATGACAGAAGTTTTCATCCAGTTCACAGCTTAAATTAGTTTTTGTTGCGCACTTTAGCAACAGAAATAAAAATAAAAAAATCTACTTGGCATCTGCGATGTTGGTGTACCTGAACTGGATGGAAGATGGCCTGCAGCATGGAGAGAACATCGCAGAAGAAGAAGTCCCAGGTCTCAGCCAGAGAGTCGAGCAACTTCTGACCTGAATCAGTCGCATAACACAACATTCTACTTAAACCATGCACACAACAGACTTTCAATATCATTCAGAGGCTGTGATGTGATACCTTCATAGAATCTTATTTTGTCCCGGAGGATGACCATGCCTTTTGTGAGCAACTGGTTCTGTGGGTTAGAGTGAAAAGATGTAATTTCATACAAATGTCAGAGACCAAACATCCACAGCGGATTATCTGCTGCTGCTAAATATTCTGCTGGTTTAAGTAATAGATCCTGATTACCTGAAGGTACTCTGTGAAGAAGGACCCCAACTCCGTCTTCAACAGATGCCTGAAGAGAAATTGATGAGCAGCATTGAAAAGGTGGTAGAGACAACAATTTAATTTGATGTAATTGGTAATGCATCATTCTATCCTGTTTGGGCAATTTGACTGCGCAGCAGCAGGTAAACATTAAGGACATTTAATTTTGTTTGTGTAGAAAATGTGCCACCATAAATCACTTCCTTATTACACAGGTGCAAATATTCTAAAACAAACATTTAAACTAAAAGCACATGTGCCATTAAAACTGGTTATTCAATCTTTGATTGCAACTGATTGAATGTTACTACAGTACCACCCAGGAAATTAGAATATCCTGAAAAGGTTGTTGTATTTCCCCATGTTTGAACTCTTCTGAGCCGACCCAAGACAGACAGACTTTTTTAAAGGCTCAGGACCCTTTTGCAGGTGTTTTGGATTCTTTGGACTGTTTGAAGCTACAAAACTGAAGCTTTTCACAGTATTCTAATTTTCTGAGTTTGTGGTTTTAATAAGCTGAAAATCTTAATCAGCAAAGTTACAACAAGGAACTGCTTGAGATGTCAATTTGCGTGTAATGGCTCAATAAAAATTTGTTGGTTTCATCTTTTATGTTAAATTGCCAAAATAAAACAACTTTTACTTGATATTCTAATTTTTCGGGTAGTACCTGTATATTTTGTACAGTTGGTCTGTGCTGTGTGTCAACAGCATTCATTGATGTTTATTCATGTGTTTTCCACCTGAACAAAGATGATCTCTTGACTTTAAATTATATTAATTTTAATGTCATATATGTCTGTGTTACTATTACATTTCCACCGCGAATAAGTGTCTCCTGAGCTGGCTCTCAGTGCACGAGAGCTGTGAAATTACAGGAACACAGACCCGCAGACACATGAAGGAAGCCACCAAGTGCTGTTTTCGCTGCACTATAATGCGGAGAGAGCGTCCAGTCAGGCTCAAGAAAACAAACGTGTGTCATGGATGGCAACATGTTTACCCAGCGAGCGCTAATGGAGGCTGAAGTGATAGAAGTGATGGGGTCTGCTCTCGAAAGATAATGAGGGATCTGGCGCGGTCACGTGACTGGGCGTGCAGCACACCGTGCAAACAAACAAACTCATTCACGGGAAAGTTTTTGGTCAGCACAACGTTGTACGGACGGCAATGATTACTAATTATAGAGCAGAGTGACACGCAGGGGCTAAAAATAGGGATGTTTTCACTTGGCGGTGCGCTGGCTGTTATTGTTGCCGTTGATACTGACCGGACACCTTCATTGAGGGCGTAGAGTTCGTTGTCTGCCAGACCTTTTTTCTGGAAGACTGCGATCACTGCATTGTGAATGCTGCAATACACGCACACACACACACACAGAAAACGGTCTAACATGTCTGCTTTCAACACATGGATTCTGAAGCTCGATGGTATCCGCCGTACCTGTTCCAGGTGGCGTTGGCTCCGGCCCTCTTCTGCTTCTCCCCTCTGTCCTCCGGTGAACTCTTCTCGCTCTTGCCCAGCTCGCTGAGGCTCGGCGAGCTCATCAACTTCAGCCGGTGCAGAGTCCTCATGAGCGCGACGTGCAGGTAGCAGAGAGAGAGAGAGAGAGAGAGTGGAGAGAGACAGAAAAAGCACTGAGCACCGGACAGGATAAAAAATAAGGTCAGGCCGTGTGTTGACACGCAGAGGCGCGGAGCAGAAACATGAAGGAGAAGAAGAAGAAGAAGAAGAAGAAGAAGAAGGAGGAGGAGAAGAAGAAGGGGCTGGAGGGGGGCGGGGGGGGGCGGGGAGAACTTAAGCAGCGAGAGTGTGAGGGATCGAGTTCACAGAGGGGGGAAGAGAAGAAAGGGAGCGCAGTGATAATACAATGAGCGGCTGGTGACAGAGGAGAAGGGAAGTAGGACGGAGTGATGCACCAAGAGATAGAAGAGGCGAATTAAGAGCAGGGTGGGCGGGGCCGAGCTGGGAGGTGGGCCGGCGTGCTGCCCCAGCCAGGTCTCCTCTGGAGGAGGAGAACAACTGCACATGTACCAATGCAGGGTGGAGGATGGAGGGTGGGGTGGGGGGGGGGGGGGGGGCACTGTGCCTGCCTGCCTGCGCACCACCACAATACAACCATTGATGCAGACAAATATTTATGCAAAGCGCAGGATGCCAAGGGGAACTGCACCAGAGGCGGAGCCATCGGTGTGTTTGTGTGTGTGTGTGTGGGGGGGTGGGGGGTTTGTGCTTGTCACTGTATGGTGAGGAGGCGGGCGGGGGAGGGGAGGAGGAAGTTATTCAGCTTATTGACAACAACAGGGATAGGAAGCACAGACACAATGTGGAACAATGAAGAAGGCTTTCCTGCTCTGCTGCTTTGAGTGCAGCTGGTTGGCTGGCTGGCTGGCTGACTGACTGGTTGGCTTGTGGCTGACAGGCTGGCTGGCTGACTGACTGGTGGGAGGGCTCAGCAGATACAGAGACACAGGGCCCCCAGCCAATAATAATGTTCCAATCCGGATATCTGGTCTCTATTATTTCAGCTAAGCATCTTAATGTTGAAGTGAAGATTCAGAATTAAAGTACAGTGAACTTTAAGAGATCAGACTTTGAAGATTTTAAAATTAAAAAAAAAATTGGGGGCAAAAAAAATAAATATATCAACATGTAAAGGACATTCAACTAAAAAATAGGAATCATAAAAAAACGACATTTTAAAATGACGCAAATTGTTTGTAAAAAAAAAAAAAAAAAAAACATTTCCAAACAGTGACTGCAGTCTTTTTTCCACTCACCTCCTGATGGGATGGTCACTGCCGCTCTCCATGTCCGGGCTCGGTGGAGGCGCAGAGAAGGTGCTGAAGTTGAGCGACAGCGGTCGGGAGGAGGGCCGTGACGCATGTCTGCGCCGGAGTCCATCAAGCATCTGAGCATCGTGGGAGGAGAGACGATGGTTAACTGGAGCTTTGACTGAGAGTCAACAAGAGGAGCAAGAAAATAACACACACGGCACAGACGGCCGGCATGACCTGGCACGACCCTGCAAGGGTGAGGAGTCAGCAGGAAGGGTGCTTTATTTATTTTTCTATGCGAAGTGACCACTTGTCCATGGTGTCACCCTGCCTTCACCCTATGACAGCTGGGAGAGGCTCCAGCAGACCCCCACAACCCTGAGCTCAGGAAGAAGCGGCTGTTAAAAAAGGACGGATGGATCCACCAAGATTTCCTAGAATGACAAATTAAAAACCCAAAACAAAACAAAAGCAGAAAGTAAAATAAAAGAATAACAAAAATCTAAACACAAACACCCTGATCACCAATAACTGCCACTGCCACCAGGTCCGTCTGCACTCATGGCCTAACTTCTGTGATTCTTCCGCCCTCAGCAGGCAGGTTGTCCTCACAAAGCCTTCGTCCTCCCGCTTCCTCACAGACGGTTTCGCTTCAAAGGAAGGAACCACAACACATTTTCAGGTGGAACTCACTGTCGCAGGGGCGCAGCAGGAAATCCACATCAGGGTCGTTAAAGACGCTGCTCTTAAACAGCTCAAGCGGCTGCTGCTGCTGCTGCTTTCTGTTCCACAACTCTTCATTTCAAAACGCTGGAGGTGTTTTGCAATCACTGTACAACGGCCACACACACTCATACAATTACAACAGAGAGGAAAGGGGATGTACATGTTTGAGCATGTAGCCTACGGTGTGTGTGTGTGTGTGTGTGTGTGTAATAGCCACACAGCCACGATTCCTTCGCCAGAGTATCGACGTTACAGTACTGTATTGGGTGTCTCCCCTACAGAGGTGCACTGAGCACAGTCAGGCGCCACCCCTCGGTCAGAATCGGGAACTACAGTCTAGGCTGTCACCTCCCAGACAAAGACACAAACCTCCTTCACTAGCAGCCCGCGCGCCGCAGATAAAGGCTGGTGACGGACTGATTCTGCGGTGCTGGTGATGCTGGTGATGCTGGGGCGGCTCGTGCGCAGATGCATCAGGTTCCGATCGCACCTCAGGCCAGGAAAGCAGAGTGGAACCCTGGCCGACGTGCCATGCTGTGCCGTGCCGTGCCACGCCACGCCAGTCTGGGCATTTTGTGCTTTTGTTCAGCCCTCCTCCGCGTCTCTTAAGGAGCGACTACAGTCAGATCGATGACAATTTCATCTGCTAACAGCCCCCCCACTGCTGTGTATTTCTCTCCCTCCCTCCACCCTGGCCTGCTCATTCCTCGCCTCGCTGTCTGCTGGCTGTTTGCTGTTTGCTCCGACACGAGACAGCCGATCAATCGGCTATCAACAGTCCACCCCAACACGGGGAAATGTGCAACCAGTCGTGCGTACGTGGAGCTCTCCCATTGCCTCCCCTTGTCATTCTTCTTCTTTCTCCTCTCCTTCCTACCTGGACTGTGAGGTTTCTAAGTGTAAACAACGTGACTGTCGCGTCCCAGAACTGACGCAGACGCACCATGATGCCAACCGAAAGGGAGGAGAAGAAGGAGAAGGAAAAGAAAAACTGTCCTCTAATGGCCACAAAGTTGCCGTGTGTCAAGCCTCCCTTCTGGGACTCACCCTACCTTACCTTGGCCGCTTGCGTCGATCCCGACGGGGCGAGCCGATCATGTAGTAGCGGCGCCGCCGTGGAAGCAGTGAGAGTGTCCGGCCTGCTTGTTATCCTCTAGCACTCGCCGCCGCTGTGCGCACACATGCGGGGCATCGGGCTGCAAGGAAGGCTGGCTGCTGATGGCTCGGACCTGCGGTGGTGGAGGTGGTGGTGGTGGTGGAGCAGGAGGACTCATTCATGAGGCATGCCCGCACCCACCGCTCCGGGCTCCGGCTCCTAGGCTCGCTCCCTGGCTGCGCTCTGTGCGCGGCTCGCCCCCGCTTTGTTTTGACGAGATGAAAAAAAAAAGAAAAAAAAGAAGAAAAAAAAAACCGAGAACCTGGCCGCGCGGCCACGACGAAAAGGAGGAGGGACGTGCGCGCGCGTTTTGGTTGTGGTGGCCGCGTGGAGTGAGGCGAGGGAGGAGGGGTCGGGGTGGAGGGGGTATTGGGTTCTCCCTGGTCATGGAAACGCACAGGAGAGGCGAAGCCAGAGAGTTCTTCCTCTGGGCACAGGGTGAGCGCATGACTCACACAGGGATGGAAATAATAAGTACATCACTGAAATGACTGTGATTGTTATTATTATTATTATTATTGTATTATTATTATTATTATTATTATTATTATTATTATTATTATTATTACTACTATTACAACAACCATTCGCACTCACACACACCTACAGTCCAATTGACCTCACATGCATGCTGTTGTTGTTGTTTTTTTTCACTGTGTAAGGAAGCTGGAGAACCTGGAGAACATGCAAACTCCACACAAGAGTCATTTCAATAAAGAGCTAAATACTGTGGGCCGTCTAACACACTGATTTATTTATTTTTTTGCAATGCTTTTGTTTATTTTCAATTGACCAGCAATATATTTTCTACATATCCCATAATTTATTTCTTCCTCCTATGAGGTGGCTCACCAAAACACTCCATCCAGCTGCTGCTGCTCCAGCCCCTCTCCCTCTAGGTTAAATTTCAGAACCAATTGTGGCCCACCAGTCACAAAATTTGCCTCCCCTGGTCAAGAACAAAATCCAGACCAATCAACAAGTCAGAAAAACAGTATACAGTACAAGTGTAAGGCCTTTTATCAAATCTCCACCCACCCCCACCCCAGGCCACCACTTGCCACCACGTAGCTCCGCCCCTGGTTCATCCACTACAGTATTACAGCAGGAGCCCTGAACAACAACATGGATGTTGCTCAGCTGTAAAAACGTAAAAACGTTCAAAAAAACAAAAAAACAACTAAACTAAACCACTTCCCCCTAAATTGAAGGAAAATGGACCCAGCTCACTTGCCTGGCCTGATACCTGGCAACAGAATCTGAGACGCCTGCCCAGCTCCCTCTTGTAAGATCATGTCTCACTTTAAGGCACAACACTTAAGGCACACTGTAAGGCACAAATCAATATTATTACCTCTGGACTGGCTTCTAGAAGCCAGATGGCTCGTCACGTCAAGTCTGTAAATTGTAATGGAAGAGCTGCCATGTGGTTTGAAGAAGACGCTGACCATCAACGTGTCCAGTAAGAGGAAGTAGCAGAGCCAGAGACTGGAAAGGTGTGTGGTTACCTGAAACCAGATGTATTTAGTTCTGTGGTTTACTGTGGCAGCTGTATTACTTCCAACATTAGAAAGGTAGAAAACCGACATGAGCTTTGTTTTTTTTTATAGGCACTGCAGTGAGTCGACATCTGGAGCTGCTGTGTGTCACATTGCTCTGGCCCACTGTATAAAATGGATTAGCAAGGCACGCAGGGAAATAGTAAATGCATGGTTCCCAGCACTGACCCCTTTCTATGGCATTTTACACTGCGGGTGTCTTGCCATCTGTCAGGCACGGGCTTTTTGTGGATAATCCTCTGCTTCCATCCAATGGTCCTGATGTAAATAACTGGGTCCCACCAGAAAAATCTACTACGAGGATTAAAAGGAAAAAGAGATGAAGATGAGAAGAAAATCATGCCAGAAGCAATAAATAAACAAACATTTCAAGAATATATTTCAAGTGTATATTGGAAATGTAGGAACAAATAAACAACAGAGCAGCAAAATTTAATTTCATCATCAAAATATTCTTTAAGAGGACTTTAAAGGAACTTAGTTTGTTATTGTTGTGACTATTTTGATATTTATTGTCTTGTCTGCTGTAGATGTCATTGCAAAATATTTTTTAAAATGACATTCTGTAAAATTAGCATATTTGCATTACATTGTTTAATCATTCCTCGTTTAGATAAAAATGATTCTAATTATTTAAAATAAATACATAAGCGTATATAATAATTATAATATAATTATTTCGTGCAGGCAATACCACATGGCACCAGCAGAGGCCGCGGTTTAGAACTTACGATTTTCGTTTTCCCGTCAGTTGCTGTAGGTAACTCAGGCTCCTCCCCTTTCTTCCCCGAGCGGGAAGTTCGAAGGTCTCGCTGTCTGTGACGTCATGTAATGTCTCTGATGTTCCTGCGGACGGAGCCGCTATCGCCACACAAACTGCGCCTTCAGGCGTCAAACCGGTAACTTTCTGCGGCCGTTCGCAGTGCCCAAGTGTAGCAGTGTCATTTAAACAGCTCGTGGAGTAAACAGCGGTCATAGTATCAGCAGGTGACGATGGTTCGAGCCCGGTTTAACCCGGTGTTAGCATCGTTAGCTCCAGTCAGGTCTCTCAGTCAGTTCGCTGTGGAGTCGAGCTCCAGATGAACGGGACGCCGCTGCCCTGTGTTGGATTAAACCCCAATGAGTTTAGTGCCTTGTGCTAACAGCCGACGTGAATATTGTTTTGCAGTCATCGTCATGTCTGCCGCCATGTACACAAATACCGAGGGGAAGAGCGACGCTGCAGCAACGCGGTTCGGACAGGTTGGTTTTCTCCAGCAGCAGCAGCAGCAGCGACTGCGGTCCACATCAGTACCAACACTAGAAGATCCAACACACCAGAGTTAAATCACCAATAATGTCCTCATGAAAGGACTGTTTTTTTCTTCCTCTTCTTCTTTTTTTTCTCCCAATGTTGGTCTTCTAGCAAGTACAGTTAAATATGTATCCCGGAAATATTTAGTCTTTATGCATTTGCACATCCTGCATTTATGATAAATTACACCAGATTTACTGCAGTGGTACATATTAGGTTGACGTTTTAACACGTAATAACACTGCATATAACTTCATCCACAACTAAATCATATCAGCCATATAACTTAAAATCTCGGGGGGAAATCCAAACGTTCATAAGATGTTAATATTTTGTTTTTATCCTAATATTCCTTGCAAATATTTTCTTTTCATTGCCTTATTTCTTTTTAATGAATATCAATTTCCATCTTTTTTTATACGATACCAGTGGTGTAATTGGTGCAAATTTCCCCACTGCGGGATTATTGAAGCAATTCCATTCTATTCAGTTTGTCACAATACTTTGTGACTAAACGAACAGACGGGATGTCGGCCAGTGTCACATCTTCCTCTCGTGTCTTTGCCGATGGAGATGTTTCCTTTGACTGATGTGGTGTGTGACTGTGTGCTGCCAGTGTGTGTACACAGCTGAGGAGCACCAGGCGGTGCACGATGCTCTGCGCAGGAAGCTGGGACCAGAGTACATCAGCACGCGGATGGCCGGAGGAGGACAGAAGGCGAGTGTTGCTGACGCTGATGACGACGCCGTCTGCGGCAGCATCCCAATGACAGAGACAGAGAGTCGGTGCCGGGAAAATCATATTAAAATGTTTCTTCTATTTTTACTACCGGACTCCTCCAGGTGTGCTACATCGAGGGCCACCGCGTGGTCAGCCTGGCCAACGAGATGTTTGGCTACAATGGATGGTCTCACTCCATCACTCAGCAGAACGTCGGTATGACTCACCCGTCTTCTTCCTCCCATTCTGTTTTCCCTCCTCTTCTTTTTCTCCTTCTTCCAGGGTTTGTGGCGGTTGCCGTCACCGCCTGTCATTGCTGCCACCTTTAGTTTTTGTTGTCGTCTGTGTCTGGTGTCCAACAGACTTTGTTGACCTCATCAATGGGAAGTTTTACGTGGGAGTCAGTGCCTTTATCAAAGTGCAGCTCAAGGTCAGTCAGTCTAAGGAGAACGTTGTTGATTTGAATTGAATTTCCTGTTTTTGTCGTCATACACAGTGCAGGACGAATTTGCAGCGGCGTCGTCTGTAACATAGGTGTTAAACTCTGGCCCGCGGGCCAAATTTGGCCCACAGTGTAATTCTATTTGGCCTGCAAGGAAATGCAAAATCACTAGTAGAGCTGTTGGCCCGCTGGTGTTATACAGCACATGTAGAACTAATACTGCTATTGCCACCCATTTGAATTCAGCGTGCTTGACGTGTGCTTCCCCCCAGGATGGAGCGTATCATGAGGATATCGGCTATGGAGTCAGCGAGGGGCTGAAATCTAAAGCTCTGTCGCTGGAGAAAGCCAGGAAGGAAGCCGTGACGGACGGCATGAAGAGAGCACTCAAGTACTGCAGGCCGTGGCTGCTGGAGTGGCCTGAGATAGACTCTTGATTTAAGTCAGTGTTTCTCAACTGGTGGGTCGCGAAGCTGTTCTGATTGGGTCGCGGCTTTATGGGCAGTCTCCCTTTTTTTGGGGAGGAAATGTTGGGTACTTGTTTTGCAGGACACTCAATTCATTTCAATAATTTCAATAATGTATTGACTAGACATGATTGAAAGTGGGCTGTTCTTCTGAGACTCCGCTAGTTGAGAACCACTGCTTTAAATTACACGCTGCGGTTGATCTAAAATATGTCTCTCTCACTATCTGCTTGTTTGTTTTCCCCTTGAGGTGTTTTGGTAATGCTCTTGGAAACTGCATCTTAGATAAACAATATCTCCTGGCTATCAACAAGATCCCCAAACAGGTCGGATACACGACGCAACCCAGCAGTGTTTCAAATAAGTTTGAATCGTACTCACTGAAGTTTGGGTTCTTGTCCTGGACACGAAGCCTCCGAAACCTGTAGACATCACAGCCACTAAACGGTGTGAAGGGGAACCCTCGGTGGAGAAGGCCCGCTTCTCCAGCCTGGTCCGGAAGGAGAAGCAGCCCGGGACGTTACCAGGTCCTGCCAGGGAACCGCTGGAGCCCAGGGTCTCCAACCTCAACACTTCAGACCTTCACACCCCCACTGCTGCTCCACACAACTCCAGGTAAAGCGAGATGTTTGTGAGTTGGAAGGCCTGGCAGTTCCACCTCCTCGGCACCACGTCCTCCTCCTCCTCCTCCTCCTCCTCCTCCTCCTCTGTTTGGTCTCTGAAGATCTGCACCAGACACTGGCGGCCTATCTGGATCTGAAGCCCACTCAGACCCCAAGCAGCAGCGGAAGCTACGGCAGCAGCAGCTTCAGCAGAAGTTCTGGAAGGAGATGGAGGCCAAGCAGCAGCCGCAGGAACAGGACCCGGTCAAGTCGGAGAACGCTGAGGTCACGATTGGACGCAGGTCCAGTGGAGGTAAAGATCTGGATGATGTTGACACGAGCTCACCAGACTGCAGACGAGACATTGTCAGTATGTTAACATTAGACTTTATCTGTGGCTGAAGAAGGTTCTGACCAAACCTTCAATCACTCTTTTGAAGATAAACTAAGTCAGAGTTGGCCATCTGAAATTCTCGGTAGGGAAAGTGTTTATGATCCATTGTGATTATAATGTGCACTGATACTATTTTAAGAAATAAATATCTCTATCAAGTGTTTAATAGTAACAACAGCTGTGATTTTTAAACACTGCAGGAAATTTAGATGGAGAACATTTGTTTATGTCTGTGCGTATGACTCAGGCTGGAAATATAAATATTGAATAAACATCTCCTGCTCATCTCTGCTTTTATATGTGAAGGTTCCTCTCTGGTTCTCTGCTGCTGCAGGTCCTGATGCTCCTGCAGCCGCTGGCAACAGCACCCACGGACACTGGAACGTCAGCAGCAAGGAGGACGATCTGGCAGGTACTGTCAGCCGCCACCAGGAGATGCAGCGCAGTGAGGATCTGCCTCACTCAATAGGAAGGTCACTGGTTCGATTCTTCAAGCTTTTATGTGCCCGGTTCAGTCAATCAGCTTTTATTTGAACGGAGCTGAATCACAACCAGAGGAAAACCAACTGAGCCCCCGTGAGCAGCAGGGGGCGACAGTGGCCAGGGAAAAACTCCCCAGTGGGAAGAAACCTGGAGTAGATCCAGACTCCAGGGGGCGCTCAACTGCTTTGTCCAGTTGAAGTGAAAAGGAAATACAAAAAATGTAGAGAGAAAAAGAGAGATACATATAACTAAAAATTCAAATATAGAAATACAAAAGGACATACAAGTGTATGACATGTACAGTATAATCATGTAGATGTATGTAGATAAATGTTTTTGTGTAGTTATACAGTGAATTACCATAAATTCTCATGTTCTCCCAGAGTCTGTGTTGGCTTCTCCAGGTTCTCTGGGGTTTCTCCGTGTCCTGTGTTCTCTGTGTTCTCTCCGGGTTCTCTCTGGTTTCTCTGTGTTCTCTCCAGGTTCTCTGGGTTCTTCCGTGTTCTGTGTTGTCCGTGTTCTCTCTGGTTTCTCTAGGTTCTCTGTGTTCTCTCCGGGTTCTCTCTGGTTTCTGGGTTCTCTCTGGGTTCTCTCTGGGTTCTCCTCCCATGTCAGGCCACAGACATGCACCTGCACCTGAGGTGAAGCTGTGAAGTGGCTGAGCCACTGAGTGCAGGAGAAGCAGCTGTAGGAAACCAGAGTCTGACTCCAACACTCTTCCACCTGGTTCTGTTTCCAGACGACCCAGAGCTGTGGGACTTCACTCTGCACGGGGCAGAAGTCCTGGGCGGCGCCGGCAGCCCGCCCTCCAGAGGGCCGCAGCCCGGCACCCCCAACAGCCACCAGATGCAGACGCGCAGTAAGACTCCTCAGCGAGGCCCCAAAAGACCTCCAGACGACCACTGGCCATCAACCAGCAGGGGGCAGGAGCGCGCTCACGTCAGACCTCAGCACCAGAACCAGCATTACAGCGGGGCAGGTGAGCTCTCATGGTGAGGTTTGAACTGTGCTCCCTCGGGATGAAGCTTCACCTGCAGGTGTTCTGCCCTCCAGGTGGAACCGTCAGCCCCCACAGAGAAGGAGTGAGCCTGAAGAAACGCCGGCTGGACAACTGACGCCTCCTGCTGCTTCCTCCCAGAACTGCACAATCCCCATTAATCAATGTCCTATTTATTTTTATTTGCGTGTGTACAGTTTTTGTTTAAAAAAAAAAAGTTGTCATATTTTGAGACGTATGTTTGATATATATTCTTGTACAGGAAATAAAAGCAAAACCTCTGGATTTATCTCTGAATGTGTTTACTGCAGATTATTGTACTAAACACAAACACTAGTTTTATTGTCACATGCTCAGACTTAATTTTACATTTATTGGAGCCTTACACACTCATAGCTATATCGTAGTTTTTGTTTGCAATAGTTGCATAGAATACCATACACCTGAATGGAAATAGTGCTCGTCTGCTTTGGGGGTTTAATTTTTGCCAAGTTGAAAAAACATCCTGACAGACTGAGCTTTAGAGCTGTCAGTATTTTATCAGTTTATTGTGCTGCACCTCAATATTAATGGCCTGTCAGATGTGCATTTTTGAAATTGGTTTGAAGGTTTTTGACTTCCACTCAAAGGCCCTGCGTGTAAAATCTTTCAGGAAACTGAGGAGCACCGTCACTGGGTAAAAGAACAACAGCAACAAACTCCCCTTGTGCAACGAGTCATTAGATTGATATTTTTATTTGTCTTTTACATTTTGTACAATGTGAAAAACATACACAAAACAGACACGTAATCACAGGAAATGAGGAAGGAGGGAAGAGAAAGGAGAGCTGGACAGATGTGTGTGTCAGCAGCCTCAGGCTGTTGTGTGTCTGTGTGTGTGTCCGGGGTCTGTAAGCTCACAGGCTCCAAGCGTTTGCTGAGTGTTTGTGCTGTACAAGTGGTCACTTGGTTGTCAGATTCATTCAGTGAAGTCAGCATGCACCATTCCACCGCTGATCAGTCTGGATATTGAAGTTGTGACGGTGATGAGTGGCAGATCAGACAGACGGGAAAAAGACTCACAGGAAGGCAAAGAATAATAATAATAATAATAATAATAATAAAAAAAAGATTTTCTAATATTTCATTTATCAAAAACACTGAGTAAGTAACAACCCTCAGCATGCACGCGTCTCCAACTCCCCTCAGACCCTTTAAAACTTGAAACATTGCATATTCTGCATTGCAGTAACTCATTTTTTCTCTAGAGAAGTTTTAACTATTTGTCCAATCTATGAGCAGGCAAAGAAATAAAGTCACAATGACGGCATGGCGCACGACAGCCGCCTCACACTGCCATGACAATTGTTTCTACTTAACTGTTCCACACACACACACGCAAAATAAGAAGAAACTGAATCTGTGAATGCATGAGGCTGATATAAATAAGAGAAAAACTCCACGAGGCAACGCCAGGGTAACTGCAGAGCGAAGAAGGAAAAACTAGTTTCCCAACATCGATGTAGCTCGGTGCGCTCTTCAGTTCTGGGTGGGTGGGTGGATGGATGGATGACTTATCAATAGTGAGGCTGCAAGGCACTATAAAGTGTTCCTCGTGTTTACAGAGTTGTGTGTGTGTGTGTGTGTGCGTGCGTGCGTGCGTGCGTGTGTGCGTGCGTGCGTGCGTGCGTGCGTGTGCATTGCGCGGGTCACTGCAAGCATACACACTGGTGACCGAGCGTCAGGTGGAGAAAAAAAAAGAGAAAACAAGTTGAAAGTTTTACCTCACATTAACATATGTACAGTTGAACAGGAAATAAAGGGGGGGGGGGTGTGGGGGGACGGGGTGGGGGGGGGGCAGGGCAGTTCCAGATAGACGGGAGCTTCATGGACAGCAGGATTTCTCGCCGCTGGTTGGGTGGCAACAATAACCAACAATAACAAACCCTGCAATTGCACTTTTTTTTCTCTTTTAAATATTCCTTTAGCTAATAATGTTGTTTAACAACCTTTCAATAATAATTACAGTGAAACAACATCAAAATCTGATGGCTGAATACAGGTCCATAAAGAACATTTCTTTTTTTTTAATTATTAAATATATATATATATATTTATATATATATATATATATGTACGCATACAAAAAAACAAAAACAAAAACACAACAGAGCACAGAGACCCCCCCGCCCACCCCTCCCACCAGAACCCAATATTGGGACAATATTGGAAGGCTGATATTTCAGATTTCTTGACGTTATTTATCCCAGGTGTGACATGACGGCCAGGTTCTGACCTGCGGTGACGTTTCAGTGCGTTTCAAGCGTTGAGTGACGACGTGACCAACGAACCAGTGAGAAAAAGGAAACGAGGAGCTCGGTGGTGAACTGACTGCTCCGCCAGACCGTCCAATCAGAACACGGCGATCAACACCCACACCGAGGCTTTCCTCATCCGCTATCTTACAACATTGGGGGGGGGGGGGGGGGGGGTATTATTAAAAAAAACAAACAAACAAAAAAAAAAATCAGCATCATGAGAAATAATTTGTATTGATCAACAACTGAAAATCACAATGACAGCCAGCGGACTCCCACAGGGACAAAAATGATGCAGAGAGGTGGAATCATCACTCAGTGAAGAGAGGTCTATGTACACAGTCTATGTTGCCGTGTGTGTGTGTGTGTGTGTGTGTGTGTGTTGGGGGGAATTAAGGCCACTAGTTCCACAGGACAGTCTGGCGACTCTCTAGTCTCTATTGCATTGCACTGGACAGGCAGCCACTGGGACCAGTACGCACTGCCACTGGGACCAGTACGCACTGCCACACTCTCCCTTCCACTCTGGATTCACCTGCTATCGCTTTCTCCTCTTCCTCTTCCTCTCCTCTTCCTCTCCTCTCCTCTCTTCTTCACCTCAAACCCACTGCTGGACTCTCTGCTTCTCTCCTCTACGATCCAACTGAACCTGCCATCCCAGGTCACTCGACCCTGTGTGTGTGTGTGTGTGTGTGTGTGTGTGTGTGTGTGTGTGTGTGTTGTCGGGGTCCCCTTGTGTCGTGTTGTGTTGGTTCTATTAAGTCATAGATGTAAACCGCAAGCCTTTCCCACCTCACCTCCATTTCACAGGAACGACGACATCAGAACGTCTGCGCTCAAAAAACAAACAAAAAAATATAGATATATATATATAGATCATCTTTGGCTGCTATATAGGGTGTGAAGCCTTTGGGGCGGGGCGGGGGGTCACAAGATGGGCGGACTCGCCCGGCAGACTCGTCACAGCTCGGATCCACAGCCAATGGCAGGCAGGCGTTAAGGTCAGACTGGTGCTGTGGATGTGTATTGCACTCTCCCCTTTGTGCAGACCGGAAACCACACACACACACACACACACACACACACACACACACACACACACACACACACACACACACACACACACACACACACACACACACACTCTCTCTTACCGCACACAAACAACAGGTGGCGTTCCGCAGTAAGAGCTGTTGACTGTGGGGGGCGCTAGCGGTCTGCTGACAGTCTGTTGGGACGTCCCTAGGGGGCTACGTGGGCCGCAGGTTGGGCCCCGCTTGGCCCACGGCCTTGGGCGGCGCCGCCCCCAGGTGGTACCCTTGGTGCAGGGGAGGTGGCGCCGACCCGGTGGCGGGCGGCTGGTACTGCGCGGCGCCCAGCAGGCCCACCTGGCAGGCAGCCGTGGGTCCGGCCCACTGGGGGGCGCCGCTGTACGGGGCCGAGGAGTAGCCGAAGGCCTGGCCCACGGGGCCCAGCGAGCCCTTGCGGGGGCCCAGCGGCGCCGGGGGGTTGGCCGGGTTGGGGGGGTGGTGGGCGGAACCGGCGGCGGCCGAGGCGTTGGGGGGCGTCGGCAGGGTGGGACACAGGTACCCTGGGGCGGAGAACTTTCGTCCCATGTTGGATGGAGGGATGATCTGGAAGACAGAGAGACGAGTGAACGTGGAGGCGACGGAGGTCACCGGACTCACTGGCTGCATGTTCACTTTCACAGTTTTTCGTCAGAATATTGGAATTCTTGGATTCCAAGAATTTCAATATTCTGATGAATATTCCCACAGTACCAGTGTGCATATGCCTACATCATGTCCCTGCGGCCCCGGTGCTCCAGTCTTGGGGCCCCTCTTGCCCTGCGACAGGCTGATGGCGTCTCTCGCCCAGTTGTCCACCAGCTGGTGCAGGTCGTCGGTGAAGGTGCCTTTGCCCCTCTGGCTGTGAGAGGCGGCGGCGGGCAGAGCAGCCTGGGCCACCAACGCAGAGTGGTTCTGACAGTGGCCCGAGCCGTTCAGCGTGCTGGAGCTGCTGGAGCCGCTGGAGCCTGCAGGGCGAGCGGAGACAGAGAGGTCGGAGGTCAATCTAGAGCCGAGGTTGCCTTCTCCCTGCACCTTCGGAAAGGCATTTTTATTAAACGCTGGACCAAGTGGCTTGGATATGTTGGTACCAGATAGACAGAAGAGCTGAAAGGTTTGACTCGGCCCCTTTTGTTTTCGATTGTTAAACGTCTCAGTGAGCCTCACAATTTCTTTGTAATATTTTATGTTCAAACTCACTGACAGAGCTTTCTTCTTTCTTTTCACTCCTTCATATAAATCTGTCTTTCCCATTGTGTTAAAATAAAAATAAAAACACTGAGTTGCAAAAATTGACTGTATAATGTTTGAAACCAAACACTGTATTTTAAAGCCATCTCTAAATAAAAAAATGTCAAAAAAAAAAAAAAAAAATGTAATTTAGAGTGGTTATTCTTCAGGACATCATCATCATCATCATCATCATCACTGGCAGAAAGTGCGAGAATGCAGGGAAACTAAAACATTAATAAGGTTTATTGATTTAGTTCGATAAGTATCGGTGGCCGGATTAAAAAGCTTAACGGGCCACATATGGTCCCCGGGCCACAGCTTGCCCATGGCTGGCATGGGGAGTGGCGGTGTCAGGAGCTGTGTGCGGTGCAGACCTGTGAGGCAGCTGCTGAGGCTGGGCATGGACGGAGACGTCCTCAGCTGCTGGACGGGCGCCGCGCTGACGGCCAGCGACGCCTCGGCGTTCGTCTCCAACGACTCGACGGCCGAGGACGAGCCCGGCTTGGAGGACGAGTCGGCGCCGTGGGGACTTGGACTCGCACCCTGGGCTGCTCCTGGGGGGACGAGCGAAACGGACAGTCAGGCACCGTGTCAGCGGGAAAAAAAATGAATCAGACTGTTTTGAAGGTTAAAGTGTGGAATATTTGGAGATTGTGAAGAAGAGGAAACGGCGACATCAAGTGGTGACATTTTAGAATGCGGCGTCTTTCACTCTCCCTCCCCCTAGTGATCTTGCCAGTGAACTACGGTGGCCTGCGCACACATAACCTGGACACTCCGTCCTCCTACTTCTTTGTTGCTTTATTTGAAGACGTGAGCAGTTGCCCTTATTAGGAAATTGTCCACACCAGGCTTCCATAGAAATGTGGTGGTGCAACATGGCAGCAAACTGGGAGCAAGTGGCTTATTGTACTGCGACACACTTATATGAATGCATTTATGGGCAGCATGTTAAGCGTTTGCCAATACAATAATCTTAAACCAAGCCAACAATCACACACTGGACCTCCAGCCATAAACAGCAGAGGGCGCTGGTGTTTACCCGAGTGTATGGGGCTGGGCTGCCCGCTGCTGCGAGACGATCGGTGGCTCTTGCGGCGGCGGCGCCCCCCCACCATGGCCACCGCCGGGGAGAAGACTGAAGGCGGGGGAGGTTTGCCCATCCTGGAAAACAGAGACTCGATTTCCTCCCTGTGACGAGTGTGCAAGGCCTGGATCTCCGTCATGTGTCTGGGAAAACACAAACAGCATTGTAGAAGACCATTTCTGCTGCACCCCATGGTGTAAAGCAGGGGTCACCAGCACCAGGTAGAGGTCACCGGCACCAGGTTGCCAGGTAGCTCTGAGCTTCAGATGTGTTGCGACCCCTGGTGTAAAGACCCTCCGTGACGATGACACTCGACTCACTTTTCTTTGAGACGCTTGATTTCTTTTTGCAACGCTTCGTCGTCCGTCCCCGAGCCGTCGTCGTTGTCGCTGCTGTAATTGCCGTGGAGGCCGTGAGGGTCGAAGGGCGGCGACAGCGGCCCGTTCAGCAGAGTGGGGACGTGCGACGGGTCCGAGTCCGTCAGCGGGGCTGGTGTCACTGGGAGGCAGGGCACAGAGCAGTGGATCTCAACTGGTGGAGTCTCAGCACCCACATCATGTTTTTACCTTATCGTGAAGTTGCAAGCCAAATTTATCGCACAGAAATAAAAACGCTAACCCGCTTTTCCTGGGATCTCGGCTCACCTGTGACAGAAAAACATCCCACTTTGGAGGCGGTCGTTGCCTCAGGGGCGTCGTTGACGCTCGAGGACACCTGGAAGCGGCCGACGGTGGTGGAGCGGCAGGCAGCAGCGGCGGCAGTGTGAGCCAGACCCCCGTTCACTGCAGCAGCAACAGCAGCAGCGTCCGGGACGCAGACCCCCTTGGCCAGAGGGGAGGAGCGGTGGAGGGTGTTCTCCGGGCTGGAGGGAGGAGTGGAGGAGGAAGAGGAGGAGGAGGAGAAGGAGGTGGAGGACGGCGTCAGCGAGGAGGAGGAGACCACGCTGGGCGGCTCCGGGACGCCGCTGCTGGACGAACTGGTGGTGGCAACTGACACCTGGGACGAAGAAAACAATCAATCCATCAATCAACTTTGATCGGTAGAGCGCTAAATCCCATCCCAATGCGTCTCGGAGCACTTTGCACAATCAAAGAGAGAACCGGCTGATCAAATCCCGTTCCGTTACAAAACAAAACGACAAAAAAAAAAACAAGGGATGTTTTGGAGATAGAAATCAAATGCACATTTCCAGAGGTGTCCAGAAGCACGTGGATTCTCTTTTGTACCTGGAATCGTCCCAGAGTGAACGTGGCTGCTGGGGACGGCGCTCTGTTCCCACCCTGCACGGTCTCTGGGCTGAGCGCTCTCCTCAGCTCAGCATCCAGGTGACCCAGCGGCTGCTGCGACTGCAGACACCATTCATGCACACAAACTGATGAACGCAGAAACCCACTGCCCCCCCAATAAACTAAACAACTGCGTACTTTATACTGCAAGGACAGGAGCAGAACTCACCTGATTTGGTCCAGGGATTGGTGGTGTGAAGTCCGAGGGAGGAGTAGCCGCTGGATCAAAACCTGTCGGCAGAGTCTGGGTGGTGGGAGGAGCAGGAGGAGGAAGAGAGTCAAATGGGATCATGGCAGGAGGAGGAGCCAGAGAGATGTGGACCCCGGCGCCGACACCCACCTGAGCTCTGGGTTTGGACGGAGGCGTCAGTGCGTGACTTCCAGGAGTGACGCCCTGGCCCGGGGTGAGGGCGAGGTTGGACGGCGGCGCCATGCCGGTGACGGTGCCTGGCGGCGGGGAGGTGGTCCCGGCGGGGGGGGAGGACGTGCCGGCGCCCTGACTGGCCTCCATGGAGGCGGAGGACGAGCTCTGGTCCTTGAAGAGCGAGCGCAGCTTCTTGTCCAGTGCCTGGATGGCATCCCTGCCCACCGCCTTGGCCGGAGCCTCCGACCCCTCCGACTCTGACTGGACTGGGCCGGGGGTGGGGGTGGGGGTGGAGGTGGCGGCGGGCTGAGCGGACGCCGCGGCGAAGGGTTCCGAGGCGGCGCCGGGGGAGGAGGAGGGGCCCGCCAGGACAGAGGAGGAGAGCGACGGGATGGACAGAGCGGAAGACGAGTGCGGGATGCCGGCGGAGGACGGCTGCTGCGATGGGGTCGGCTCGTGGGGGGGCGGAGGGGTCGGGCCGGGGTCGCTGGAGGCCGAACCTCCGGGCGACTCCGCCGACGGAGGCAGGAGGTCGCTGGCGGTCGGACACAGGCCGGCGTCCGAGGACGAGACTTTGCCTGGTTCTGGTTTGGTGCCGTCGAGGGCGCCAGACCTGTCGCCACGTTCCTGCCTCATCTCGCTGAAGGCCTGCTGGAGGATCCCGGATGGAGCAGACAGCGAGAGGCCCAGAGGCCCTGAGGGAGCTGGAGGAAACACAAATTGATCCGTTAGAACCAATGGTTCTAACAGTGAACATTATAGGTCTCGTCCTAGTATCATCATCAACATTTAGGTGCAAAGAAACCTTCGTTCAATGCATTCAGTCGTTGTCCTCATGTTAAGGTGAAACCTATTGCTAAACAACTGTGTGAAGTGTGCGCCACCTTGAGACGGCTCCTCTCCGAAGGACGTGTTAGCGGAGGGAGTTCCAAAGAACTGCTCTCTGAGGCGGGACTCCGGCACTGGGCTCACGATGAACCTGCGTCCTGCTGAGTGGACCACCTGGGCCGCCGTGTTGGGGGAGATGCCTGAAACAAAGGCCAAGTGAAAAGGTCACGACACCGTCGGGGGTGGGGGGGAGATTGCCCGTCATTAAAAAAATCAACGAGTGGCCACTGGGCTCCTCGTGGTTCCGCTGACCTGGCAACATGGGAACCGACAGCTCGGGCTGCTGCTGGTGTTCGCTCAGCTGTGGGGGATGAAGAGAGACAGTCAGGTTTCACTTTCTCAGGTTCAGCAGGTTACAGGTGAGAACCGAGCTGAGGAGGAGGAGGAGGAAGAGGAGGAGACATACCTGAGGAAAGCCCTCCTTCCTGCCTTCTCCTTTGTCGTCGGCCATCTCGATGACCTCGCGGACCTGCTCGATGAAGGACTCGCGCTCACTCTCCAGAATGAACTCACTCTCCACCTGAAACACAGATCCACGTCGTCAAGCATCACACAGAGACCAGGCTTCAAAGAAAAAAACAAATAATGATTTAGACTAATAGCAGCCAAAGCATAAATGTGTGTAATAAACTAAGTGGACGTTATGAAATAGTCCCCTTGGAGTTACCCAGAGAGAATACTGTGCAGAGTTTTTCTCTTTTTCAACACTTGGTGGAACAAACATGAGACAAGTTGCAAAAGTGAGACAATGGTACCATTATCTGTGCAATCTCCTCAGGATTATCACCATCCAGGTCAAATTTGAAGGTGACCATCTTCCGGTTGTGAGTTTCCAGCTGGCACTCGGCAACTCTGTCTCCGACATTAGAGATCTGTGGAACATGCAGTCAGGTTAGAGGTGCGTCGAGGCTTAGTGTTGGACACCAAGTGCTACTGTAGCTACAGTTTAAACTGTAGCGGTACTGGGTGCCGTCTGTGCTGGACCGGAATAAATGAAGTATTTTCTGATTTGCATTGCGACTTCCACTACGTACGCTCAGAACATTGAGCTTGGCCCTCGCCGTCTTCTCGTGGCGGGAGCGGCTGCGCACGGATCTCCTCTGGTGACGCTTGAGCGAGCGGCCCTCGTGGATGCCCCCTGATGTGGAGCCTCCGTCGTTGCCGTCGCTCAGGCCCGAGGCTGCGTCCGACAGGCAGCTGAAGGACAAACGGTGGCGTTTTGAGTGGAGCTCGACCAGCAAACCAACATGATTGTAATGAAGAAATGATTGACTTCCTCCTCACCTCTCCACCGACGGTGGCACCAGAGCAGCAGAACCCTCCACCGGTGTTGACTGAGGGGCAATCGCAGGGCTCTGAGGACACAACATGGAAAGAATTTTATCATCATTTTTTTTTTTGAAAAATCCTGAATCTGTGGTCTTTCATTTCTTTTTTAAGAACCATCAACATGTAAGAAATGTGGTTGTTACTTATTGTGGTATCACATATATGTATTATCTCCCTATGTTTTATGCACAGGCTGCTGTTTTCCACATGTACAGGAAGAAAGGACCATTTGCTTTGAAACAGACCCACAAACACATGCTAACCACGGCTCTACAGTAAAGTACCTGCAGAACAGAAAGGCACGAGGCCTGATACAGGAAGTAAAGGTGCTCTGCGTTGAGTGGAGGAGACAAGATAGGAGTGCTTGGATCACTGGCCCAAGACTACAGAGTCATGCAGGAGTGAGCAGCATGCAAAATGAAAAAAAAAGAGGAGGAGCGGAAAAGGGAGCAGAACAGAAATAAGTACAAAGAAAAGACGACAGAGAAAGTACAGGAATAAAACCAAAGAGCAAGAGATTGATGCAAAATTAGCAGGTCACCTGTAACTGCTGAGCGCCAGGCTGCGTTTGTGGCAGACTGGAGCTCTGAGGAGCACCGCTGCTATCTGGCTGCTGCTGCTGCTGCTGAGGGGAGGACGACTGCGAGGATGGAGGGAGGACGGCCTGCTGGGGAGGAATCTAAAAGATGGAGAGACAAAGTGGAAGAAGCACAAAATATATTCAGTGATCAAAGATGAGACAAAAACCAAGATCTATTTCCTGTGACTGTGCAACATCCTGAACATTTGCTTTTCTTTGTTCTCCTTCCCTTTTTTGAGAACATCTGTTTCGACCCACATACAGTGTACTTACCTTATGAATCACACGCTAATGACTAAGTGCTGTCGGTGTACTACTCTGCGAGCTCATTGTATTCAATTCAAATGTGAAACCTGCCAAACCTCTGCGAAGAGTAAACACAACGCTTTGGAGTGATTTTTCCTCCCGGCTTACAGACGCAAGTTACATTTTTATCATCTCAAAGGCTGAGGATGTGTTTGAAAGTGTTCAACAGGAAAACAGGGACATTTCATCTACCTGAGGGGGGAGCGATGGTTGGTAGTAAACTCCGTACTATAAAAAACAAAAACACAGGGTGAGAGTGGGGAAACCTGGGGATGGAAACCAAACTACAGCCACAAGAACACAAGCCGAGCGAGGGGAACCTGGCCTTCCCAACACTCGCTGAGAACAAACACACGGCCGCCGTGGAGACGGAAACTCGACGCCCTCTCGACATATTGTGTACACCGAAGCCGTGCAACCTGTTGTTGTTGCTTGTTTGTCGTGTTAGGTTTTAATAGGCTCTCAGACAAGTCTGTGCGTGTTCTTTGCCGTTGACCCAATTCCTGAGTGGACTTAAAACGAGCGCTGGTCGTACCTGCGGAGGTGCAACTGGAGCCGCCTGGCCGCTCGCTCCGCCGGGCATGATGTCAGGCTGGACACTCTGCATCTGGGTTTGGACCTTTTTTTTATTGCCACACAGAAAGAATACGGCCATGAGGTGAAAAACCAGCAACTGAAGAATGTGGGAGCATCTAAATCAGAGGTTCTCAACTGCTGGAGTCTCGCATTTTTTTCCTTTTCATGAAGTCACGACCCAAATTTATTCCACCAAAGTAAAACACTAGCCCACTTTCTATCTTGTCTCATGAATAAATGACTGAAATGATTGAATTCAGTTGTGTGTCCTGCAAAATAAAACCTATGTAAATATATGCATTTTAAAATCCCTGTAACAAAAAAAAAGGAAACCGTCCACAAAGCTGCGACCCGATCAAAACAGCTTTGCCACCCACTTATAGGTCTCGAGCCACCAGTTGAGAAGCGCTGATCTAAATGAAGCGGCTCTCTCCTCTCCTCACCAGAGGCAGCTGCTGCGGCTGATCGCTGCGTGTCTGTGCGCTGGACGCCTGGGGCTGCAGGTGGCCGCCGCCCACCGAGCTGTAGGACATCCCGGACTGGGTGGGCGGGGCTTCAGGTGGTCTGTCGGCGTGCGCGGTGGCGTGCTGCTGTTGCTGTTGTTGGTGGTGTTTGTCCATCTCGGTCGACTCCTCCAACTCCGGCTGGATGGCGGCTCCGCTCGGACCCTGCAGGGCGACCGGTTGGACGTAGGAGACCCCCGGTGGGAGGGTGGGCTGCTGGGCTGCCTGGGGCGAGGTGTAGTTGGAGGTGGGGAAGGTCTGCTGGGAGGCGGGCTGGCCGGACATCTGGGAGGTGTGTTGGTTTGGCTGTGGAGGGACGTAAGGCGTCTGCAGAGGGGGCTGCTGGAGCTGCTGCTGTGGTTGCTGGAGCTGCTGGAGCTGCTGGAGCTGCTGTGGCTGCTGGAGCTGCTGGAGCTGCTGGAGCTGCTGTGGCTGCTGGAGCTGCTGGAGCTGCTGTGGCTGCTGGAGCTGCTGGAGCTGTTGGAGCTGCTGTGGCTGCTGGAGCTGCTGTGGCTGCTGTGGCTGCTGGAGCTGCTGCGGCTGCTCTGTGGTCGGCTGCTGAGTCGGTTGTTGTCCTGGCGTCTGTTCCTCTTCTATTTTGCTTTTCTGCTGCTCTTCTCTGACCTTGAAGCACAGCCAGGAGTCAAGACGTGAGAGTGGTGCGTGCGTGCGTGCGTCTCTCTGACGAGTGCTTTGCAGTGAATTCGGGACTTACCTGCTGCCGCTGGGCTCTCTTGCGACTGATTAATGACACTCTGTCCTTGATGGCTTTGGCGATGGCCTTGTGGTCGCCGTCGCACACGTAGCCAGACTCCACCTACGGCACAGACGCACAATGAATGTTTCAGCAAACGCAACTTCCACAATAAAACCTATGATGGATGATGATGAAGATGCGGCGTTGTGTTGTTTTTTTTTTTACTTTTATTCATACGTACCATTTCCTGAGCCACGTCCTCCGGCACGTCTTTGTTGAGGTCAAAGGAAAACTCAATGGCTTCGTTGTCCTTGTACTTCCCCTTTAGTTTCTTTACGTCGTCAATCCTCAGCCACAGCTTTATAGTCTCCATCTCCCCGTCGTCCTCTTCGGCCAGCTCCACACGCAGCCCTGTGTCCTCCTGGAAGAAGGCGTGGTTCAGCAGGTCCTTGATCGAGTACCTGAACAGAGAGGGGTCGCCGTGAGCAAATCCCTGCCTTCACACTCCTAATCCCGCTCAATGCTCTCCGTGGTGCGAGACCTCTCATCTTTGTTTTGCCGAATGCATCCCTCGATGATCTCCTTCACTTCTGGGATGGCCACCTTGTCAAAGCTGTCTGGCTTCACTCCCTACAGGAAACACAGAGCCCCGAATGAGAGCCAGTCTCCTACTTACCTGGTCTCCTTTCTAAACTCGGAGATGAACCCATAGCTTGTTGTCGTTGTTCTAATTCATATTAGTGGTGTATCACACTTTTTATTCAAGATAAAATGGGTTACATGAAACCTAAAACATGACTTTTTGTATTATCTAAAATGTCAGTGTGAGATTAAAAAAAAACACTGCTTCCAATACACTTAGCTTTTAGATTAGAAATCTATAAACAACCTCAAAAGAGGGAGACGCTACATGGTGGCGTTTGACAATGTACAGCAAGAGGTCAGAGAAAAGCAGGAAAAGAGTCAGTAGGGGAAGCTGACCGATTAGTTGAGCAACAGGAAATTGCGCGTGGTAAAGGAAAATGGATGACTAACAGGGCTGCGCAGCTGTGCTAAGCGGTGACAGAAGAGCATGAGCAAGAGTTCATACTACTGTAAAACCCCGGCAAGTGACACAACCCAAATGCATCACAAGGGCACTTTGCTTGCTCACTGACTCAAAACGGGTTTGGTCTTCTACAGCGCTAGCTATTTGTGGCTCATGCTAGAGAGTGCTCGCAACTACTGTAGCACATTCTGTGGGGTGTGTTTGTTTTTTTTAAAAGCCTATTTGGGATCAAATGACACAAAAACGTGACTATTCTTTATGTCAGTTAATGATAAACCCAGCGTGTTGGTACTGATTTGAGGGAACGTGTAGATTAGATTCTTGAGGAGCGTTTCTTTATCTAGGACACTCGCGCTATTGCTGCGGAATGACTCATATCAGGGACGGCGCTCTGTGAAAGGTAGGCCTGCAAGAACTGTATGATTAAGATTAAAGATATGCGTTTTTCTAAGGACAGTTGCTTCCCTTCTGTCACCAAGGCAAGAGTCAACTATAAAACATGCAGGGACCTGTTCTGCTTCTTATCACTCATCCACACCTCCGGGCTATTGGCCTAACATACAATTTGTTTATGAGGAGGACGAAAACAGCAAAGGGTGGTGTGAAGACGACCTCTCGGGGGTTCAAAGGAGCTCCATCATTTATTTGCAGGGGAAATAAACAAGAATCTACCTTAAGGCTGCAATAGAGCTATCGGCACGAGCGTAAAGTTCATCCCAGAGCGGCTACCAGCCTTTTGGCAAACATGAGGAGGGAAGGCAGGGGTGTGGGTGAGGGGGGGGGGGGGGGGGGGCAGAGGGAGGAGGGGGAGGAGACACGGTGAGTTGAGAAGGCGACTTACTCTTGTCACTCTGCGGTAGATCTGTGCAGCATTCTGGCACTCTGAGTACGGGTACTCTGAGGTGGCCATCTCCAGCATGCACATTCCAAAGGCATACACATCCACTGACTCGTCGTACTTCTCCTCATACATCTCAGGCGCCATGAACTCAGGGGTACCTTAAATCAAAACAACCGTTCAGAACTCGCGTACTTCCTTACTGATTGAGTGGGCTTCTCACAACCCAGAGCCCCCCCTCCGCTCCTCCAACCCGTGACGGGTTGAGGAAGAGAAGGATGTCTGTGGATGTCTGCCGGTGCTCAACCTGCGGAGTGAAAAAGGTGGAAGAGAGAGAGAAGAGAGGGGGGAAAAAAAGGAAGGGGGGGGAGCAAAAAAGAAAAAAGGAAGGAGAGGCTGGGCTCAGTGAGGCTGCAGAGAAGGACGCGCCTGTTTGTCTGTGTAAGACCTTCTTACGTCGAGCAGAAAAGGGTACTGAGGCGGCCAATGTGCAGAACACACTTTTTCACTGGGGTTTTTTTTTTTTTTTTTGGAAGATATGTTCAACAAATGTTTAAATTGTTCTAATGTGAACAATGTCAGAGTGACGTGTGAACAGTCAACCCTGGTTTGAATCATCTGAAGAAGGGAAAATTGTTACTAGCTATGGAAAAAACTTTTGATCAAGGCCCACATTTGCACACCGCTGCATCGCACTCACCTCCGGCACTGCGACTTACCGTCCAACTCCTCGTCACCTGCTGGAGGAAAGTGTTAATTTCTGGAGGCCGAGAGAAGCAGATCCCATAGCTAGTAACTCTGAGCAGGGAGGAGCAGTGTGTGCGCACATCGGCCCGGTCGTGTCGTTAAATCATCATCTCAGGATAAATCTCAGGTCTTACACAGAAAAACTCACTCGGTGATTTGAATATATTTGCTTTTGATTTTGATGTGTGATACAGCACACTGTCAGACTTACCAGGCCCATTAAACTTCATACTTACTTAATGACCTGCAGTAACCTATTCATTCCAAACAGCAGAATTGGGCACAGCTGAGGCTAGCGCCTACATTCTAAAAAACATACCCAAGAACGTGGAAGTAAAAATGAAATAAAAATGAATAAAATGACAAAAGGGCTGACAGGGAGAAAGCGGCTTCCCTGGACTCAAAGATGGTGCAAAAAGATTCTGGCTCCTGTAATTGTTTTTTTTTTTTTTTTTTTTTTTTTAAGACAGTAAGACACAAACACTAGAGAAAAAAAAACAACAACCTGTTGAGACAAACCCATAGAAAGAGAAGTTAAATGTCATGGTTAGAACTGGTAAACAGACCACATATTTCCAAACCACAGAACAAACATCAGTCTATGACCCAAGCAGAGGCCATACCTTTAGCCGTGGCCAGGTAAGCCTGCATGAAGGCATTGGCAGGTGCCTGGAAGAAAAAAACTCCTTCTTTCGGGAGAAACACAGAAGTATTCTGTACTTGTGAAGTACTTATGGGAGAGTACAAGGAGCACAACGCCTTGTAGTTATCTGCCTGAGATGACCACAGTACTTGGCCTCCATTTGAGCTGTGGTTTGAGGGACAGCTGAAACACTGTGGTCTGTTTTGAAGCCACAACCGTCATAAATCACAGTAATACCCGCTTCATTCACCATTTTGAACACAAGCATGATTTGACCTTCAGGAAAACTTTTGTGGCCCTTGGGGGGGGGTCAGCACAGGGTATCGGACAGGCGGAGGCGACTTGGGGCCGTACCTATGACACTCTTGGCGAATGATGCACGCTTGAGCGTGGCCAGGCCCAGGTCCCCGATCTTGACCGATCCTGTCGGACCTGTGATAAAAATGTTGTCGCACTTCAGGTCCCTGTGGATGATTGGGGGGGTCCGGGTGTGGAGGAAGTGGAGGCCCTTGAGGATCTGCCGGCACCAGCTGCGGAGCACTTTGATTTTCATCACCTTGAACCGCTTCAGATATCTGCGACGGGAACATTGCACAAGCATGAAGGTGACATCAATGTCTCCGATGAAGTCTTGAAGGTCCAGTGTGTAAAAATTTGGCTGGAGTTACAATTTTGATTGGTGCGAGTCGTCACTTTTAAAGAATGCACGGTCGTGGCCTTACGACACCGACTGGCATTCGACACTCACGTTTTCAGAGTGCCGGACGTCATGAGTTCTGTGACCAGCACAATGCACTTCCTGCCCTTGGAGGGACCCTCCCAGGAGTCGTAAAAGCGGACAATGTTGGGATGCTGCAGCCCCTTCAACATGCCCGCCTCCTCCTTGAAGCGCTGCCTCTCCGTCTTTGACAGCTTGCGATCCTGTAGTGGACGAGAGGCAGAATTACACATCAGAGGGCAACGATTGGATGACACCCAGGTTCATTCAGTGACGACAAGAATGTAAACACGTGAACAAAAAAAAAAACTTCCGGATTCCTTATCAGTGATTCCCCTTAACTGCGATAAAAACGAGTGCGTACAGCATATGCAGAAAAGATTTCGGGCTCTACAGTAATTCACAGTCAAACCATGACCACTGGATCTTTTTCTAAATATTTACAACAATAACCAGTCGGAATTCTGCCTTGGCTCAAACTGTTAACATAAGCAAACATCTGTTTGGGGTGCTGGCACCGTTAGATTGTCATAAAAATTATTTCTCAGCTCTTCAGAAATTCAGAGTCTGAAAATAGACCAAGCATTCTGCGTTCACCAGCAACTGTTTGCTGAGACAGCTGGTTGGAAAAAAACAACAAAAGAAACCAAGCTAACCAAAATGAGCAACTGGTACAAACAAAGAGCAGGCGAGATACTGGAGAGTGGATATCGAAGAGGGAAGAGACGTCTCCGATGAGTTTGATTGCCGTTCTCAAGTTTTCATGACCGATTCCTTGTGTGACCTACATTTACAGCGTGCTTCCACTAATGCAGACACAACGAGAGCCTGCAGACCAGGACCACAGCTGAAACCCCCAGAGACCTGGCCGTGGGCCAGCCTGACCAGGAAATTCAGCTCTGTTGTGAGTGCCAAGCCTTTGTGTGTGTCAGCAAGAGATAGAAAACTTTCCAGTGAGTGACATCGCTTGGGAAAAAAACAAAAAACAACAGCGAGAAAAAAAAAGCACAGAAGCAAATATTCTTTGCTCGAGGTGATGTGGGGGAATACTTTCACTAGCGTGCACGGGGCCAACTTCGGACAGATGCAAATTACAAGTTAAAAGGAGACATGTGCGAGCAGGCCGGGCGCAGAGGGAGGACTCTGGGTTTGGTGGGATTGTTAGGAAACAGTTGTTTTACGGCTGAGCCATCAGGGCTACGCCGTGCACTTGCACCAACTGACCTACATACTGGAATATTTATCTGATGAGGCACTGGTTCCTCTTTTCCTACCGCGCACCATGTCGACAGTCATGCCAAACACCCATGTTAGAATTCACAGCGGCAGATCTGGTGGCCTTGACTGCGCAACAACCCCGTGGGCGCAAATAGCAAACTACAACCGGAACGACAACAGGTGGGGTTGAGTGTCACACTGACATCATTTTAAAATAGCAACAGGCTCATTTTCTCTTTTTCAAAAGTTGCTTTCGATGACTGAGGAAAACTTTAAACCGAGAATCAAAGCTCTTAAAATCCAGTGCAAATGTCAACGTTAAAGATGATGATACATTCGAGCAAAAATATAAATGAGCTTGGTGAAAAATTAAGAATGATAAAGCAGACTCCTCTGGAACACCCTTTGTGTAAGCTTCCCTTGTATGTAATGCAGCGCAAGCCAAAACAAACTCATTAAACTGCCGGCTAACCACACAAGAGAAATAAAGGCCAAGGGTTTGTTTAAAAAAAAAAAAATGCTTGAGGAAATGATAGTGTCATAATCACAAGACACAGACAGCAGTCCCGCAGACTGTCACTTGAATTCATACCAGAGAAAGTAAGTCATGCCAGGCAGGTGATGTAAAGATAAAAACGCTCCCAGCAGCCGGGTCCTACTTCAGAAATAGTTTGACGTGTGTTTTAACAGTTGGTAAGAAAATCTTAGAGAATTAACTTAAATAAAACATGTATTAATATAGCAGCAGCACCATTGCATCACTCTGGCTACACAGTCATCCAGAGATTCATTCTGAAGCATATTCTTCACATTATTGCAAACTCTTAACACTGCCTTGCTTTGGGCTTTGCAAAATTTCTTGGAAAGAATTTTTTCCTTTCCACAAAAGAAAAGAAAAGAAAAAAAAGTGTGTTTTTTTTCACGTCACTTTGATGTGAAAAGCCGACAGGCATCCTGATTGCCGTGTCAAGACTGCAGCTGAATGTGAATCACGTCGGCCCCGTCGAAGGGAGGGAGCGTGAGTCAGCTGGCTGGAAGAGCAGCGCTGCCGCCACTGCCTCGACAATAACGCCCTCAGCCGTAAAAAAAAGCAAGCTGGCTTTGATGAGTTTTCCAACGCAATAAAGAGGAAAACGTCAGGAAGAATCAAGTGCTTGAACTCATAAAACCGTAAACGAAAGCCAAACCAGGTGACTCGCCGCGTTGGAAGCGGCGGCCCTGCAGAGTCAGCGCAAGACGAGTGATTCAGTTCATCGTCACGCTCCTCAACAAGCCACGACCAAGCAACCCCCGGTTAGAGCTACTGACATAGTTCCGTAGTCTGTCAAGTGTCATACAGAACGCAGCCCTACCTAAAACTATACAAGCAGCAGCATAAGTATGAGGATGTGTGAATAAAAACTTCACTTTCAAAATGCACTAATTGTACTTTACAAGAATGAAAACATCAATAAAGACTGAGAGCCAACAGCCGACTACAATAGTTTGGTGTATTTAGGTAGAGCTGCCTTGCTAAAAAATAAAATAAACAAATTAAATCATCAATCAACCAAATTTATGTAATAACTGCCCTTTCAATAATAATCAGAATATATTAATAACTTTTTTTTTCAGTCTTAATTCCATCAATTTTACCCCCCCCAAAAAATGACAGACCACATGTAATACCAGATACCAGGGAATCACAAAAGGACGGAGCAGAAATATTGTCCCTCGGCAGGAATATTATAAATACCCCAACTGCTCTAAAAATAGAGAGACAGCCTGTGATGGTGCTACGGGCTGGTTCTGTCAGGTCCACACTGAGGTTGACACTGAGGATGCAGCCAACAGGCCATTAAAAAAAAAAAAAAAAAAAAAAAAAAAAATCAAAAAGCTCCAGCAGGAGAAGCTGCCTCGTAAACGCAACCAATCCAGAACAGTGTACATGCATCCGCTCTCCAGTCATGGAAGACTTGCTTTGTGCGTCACGCCACCCTTTGATCCTTGACCACCAGCCAGTGACAGTCAATGTTTGTCCGTGCTAATAATGCCTGTGTGAAATTCTTCATACATTTTGATTCAAGGTGAGCATTGTGACTCCCCAGAGTAGGAGGAGAGGCCGTGTAGGATGGACCGCTGGTAAATAAAGCCACTGCCCGTTCAAGCTCGGATGCAATTTGGTTTGCTTTTTTTTCACCTTCTTTTTATTAATTCAGAACCTCATGAAGGCAAAAGAAAAGATGCCGTTGCGACCCAAGCATTGAGAGACAGCACCCCCAATCATATCCCATAGGATGGCATCAGCCAGCTGGCCAGGCAGCTCACGCAGTTGCTGGAGCATGCTTGGAGTTCTCTTTCTCATCTTTCAACGCTGGCTGGCCGGCCGGGGCCAGGAATGGGGAGGAAGGAGGTGTGGACTGGGGGATGACAAGGCCCAAGACGGATGAGCAAGCAAGAAACGGGAGGCTCCCAAATTTTTTCTATTTCCCCCTCCACTTCCTGTGTGTGGTGACCTACTTATTGTTCAGACATGCCTGCAATGCAGGATCCGAAACAAATGTGTGGGTTCAAGAGGGAGGTTACGAAAAAAAAAGGGGGTCAGATGTCTGAAAAAAAAAAAAAACCTTTGGCAGGGTCGGCAGAAGAATCTTGAGCAGCAGGAATCTCTTCACGCAAACTTTCCAAGGACAACAAACGGCTGCACTGAAATACCAGTTGACAAATGGATTCAATTATTTGGTCCAACAAAATGAACATATAGTTAAGTTCACGAGGACATTTATTTTCCATCTTAAAGAGTTAGACCAATCTCATTATGATTTGCAATACATTTGGATATTAAATGCCTCGGTTTGTACGCTTCACGACAGTACAAGAAGAACCACGCCGAGGAAACAAGACCACCCTGGTACCGGAACAATTTAACGCAGGATTTCAAACATTTTCCAGGCTTTGCAGCTGCGGAATGAGCACTGCGGTGTCACAGCAAGGTTAATATGGCACTAGAATGTTTTCTCTGTTTAAGAAAGATTAAAGGATTTCACGGGGGGGGGGAACCTGTCAGACTCGTTGCTCGAGTGCTGCTGCAGCTTCCAGATGACACCGGGCTCCCAGCGAGCGCACGGCTCGATACCGATGACTTTCCGTGTCTCCGATTCTGGGGTCTGGCGAAAACACCGACGGTTCACTTGGCGACACATCCGCTCGCTCGTCTCTGACAAACCTCAGAGAGTGTTTGTCACCCCGTTTTCGTGCTGCAGACAAAACGGAAGCAGTAGGACTGAAACACCTAAAGCCTGCCTACTTTTAATCTATTTTTTATATATAATTTCAACAACAAAAAAAAACACTGAACAAGTAATAAGTTAAAGAAGACGGTCTGATAAATCATCAGACCATGAAAGGAGCTTTTGAGACATGAATGGACTGCATGGAACACTCGTGATCATGGGACAGCTTTAACAACCATGTGAGGGGGGGGATTTCAGATCTTTGTGCGAGGGCGGAAGAGCGTTCAGCGAGCGTGAGGAAACGTGGGTTCACTTGAGAAAGTTTTCGCGTGCCTCTGAACAAAGTCGGGTCATTTTCCTACAAGCAGACATGGACGGGGGGGGGGGGGGGGGGGGCGCTTCAAACCCAAACCTCTCCGTCCCCAGGGATCGACGACGCACGAGAAACGTGCATGTAAGCAGCCTGATAAGCCTCAAAACAATCAGCGTTGACTTTTGCCTCCTCAATAGTCAGAGATTTCAGCCACAAGCAAAGCCCCCCCCCCCCGACATTTACTGTTCAGAGCAAACCCGTTTGGTGGTCAATGAGGACGGCTGTGTTGTATTCATTACTCCGGCTGGTTTTCAGGCTCAACAGAAGAGAAATAAGGGGGTAAAAAGTGGAAAAGAGATTTGGCCCGGGCTGATCGGCCTCCTTCGCTTCACACGGGAGATTCCTCTATCAGGAATGTGACCCATTTTACATTCATACGAGTGGTGCGAGAGACTGAGCATGCGCCCTGGCTAGGCCTGCGCGAGGGGGGGGAGGGGCACGTGCCTGTAATCTTCACATTGTTCTGAAAGCAGAGTGCATGTGCAGCTATGAGCTGCCGTGTGAGGCCTGTGCCTCTCATGGCAGAGTGAAAGCGTGACAGGAAAAGCAAACATTCATGTGGCAAACGAGGTCAAATTTCGCTGAGGGCCGTGAAGGTGCCTTAACTGGGCCCACAGCGGAACTTCCATTTTTTTGGGGGGGGGAGAGCAATCTTAGCGTCTGTGCACGCAAACTCTGGAGCGAACCGAAGCTTATTTGATCCTGAAAAATTGCGTTCAGACACACGACATCAGAGTGCAGGCTGAAATGAAGTCGCAGGAATCTTCCTTCAGCACAAGGAAGCTATTTTCTCAACTCGTCAATGCTGATTTTGAAATTGTACCTTAATTGGTCCCTTTTTTTAAAACCCTCTTTAAACACTGTTTAAATATGTTCGACTTTCAACGACTGTTCAACTGACTCATTTACGACATTTACTGGGCTGCAGTGAAAGGAGAGTCACTTCTATTCATTTTAAATGTTGTTTAGCTGATGCTTAGAGCCAGCTGTGTAAAATCATCGCAGTCTAGCCAATTACGGGCTTAAATCCAAATCTGGTGCGATCATGTTCTAGAATTTAAGTCACACCAACCAGCTGGTGGAGCTGCAGCCGAAAAGGAAAATCAAAATAACATTTTCCTCTGCTAAACTGCTTTGACAAACGCAAGACGAGAGCAACAGTCAAACAATATTTAAAACAACAACAACAACTACGGCTCGTGGAACAAAAGAAACAACGATAGCCGACGTCGTACCTGCAACTCGCACCAGGCCACCTCTACTGTGGTCTCCGTGTCCAATCCTTTATACACAGTCTTGAAAGATCCACGTCCAATTTCAATGTCAAATTTCAGGAAGCGTCCGTCCGGCGATGTTCCCACTGCTTTGGTCTCAGCCTCCTCGATATCGTCCAGCACTTTCTTCTCGGCCTCCCTCTGCTCGGCCTCGGCTCGCGCCTTGGCCGAGTCCTTGTCTCCTTCGTCCTCTCCTTCTTCGTGATGTACCTTCACCTCGGCGGCGTTTTCCGAGTCCGGCGGACAGGGTGCTTCTGTTCCCGGGCACGGTGCGGTCGGGGCGGCGGTCACCACCTCCCCGTCGAAGATGTCTCGCGCCACGGGCGGCTCCTGCTCCAACGGGGTCACCTCTACCTTGGCGATCTCGATGGTCTTCACCTCCTCCACGCCCTCTCTCGCATTCTTTGTCGAATCCTTAGACTTGTCCGTGATCGGTTCCACCCTGGAGGAGTGAACGACCTCGGCCACCTGTTTCCGCAAAGTGAGCGTCTCCCGCTGCTGAAGCCTCTGAGGAGCGGGGATGGGGATCTTGCTGGGCAGAGGGAGCGCCAACGCCGTGGCGTTGGAGTCGCTGATGACGCTGCGGCGGAAGAACCGGTGCTCGGGGTTGCAGCGGTCACGCTCCATGGTGTGATGGCGCCGCCTCACTTCCGCTGGCCGGCCTTCGCTGACCATCGAGTCGGACCCTGAACTGGGGCCATTTCCACTTTTCGGAGGGGGAGCCAGGAACTTCACCATTTTGGCGTCTGGCTTTTCCGACATCCCACCACCCACACAAACAGTTAGGGGGTACTATACCAGAAAAAATTAAAAATCAGTACTTTTCCATGTTCTCCTGGTGGGCTTACACAAGCGGCGTTGATGTGAGGTTTTAAAAAGGAACAAAAAAAAAAAAAAAAGGATAGAAAGTCGTAAAACTTTCTCCGCCTGTCTTTCCTATGTCCTAAAGTGAGTCTTTATACGGGTGCAGAGACTGCAGATGTAAACTTGAAGGTGTTCTCTGGCAAACACTGAAAGTTTGAACACCGAGGCAGTGCGCAGATTTTAAAGGCTGACAAACAAGTCTTTTCAGGTTCGCATCATCCATTCTGTAAGACGCAGGTTGAAGTTCCTTTCAAGCATTAAGATTGCGCTGCTCCTTCCGTCTGCAGACATGGGCAAGACAAACGATACTGTGGTGTGGCGCCGCTCCGGATGAACTGCAAAAGACACAAAAAGGAAAATCAACTTGAAATGCTTCTTATTGTAATCTACATACATACAACAGGATTGTGCTTAGGTTGACACCCTTCAATTGCAGATTCATTTGTTGTTAGCCTGATGTGCGCCGCTGCCTTAAAGAGACACCAAAGGCAACGCCAGACTCGGTGGAGGGCGAGTACATAATCACAGGGGTCAAGGGGGCTTTCAGCCATAACCATGATCTATTGACTTAATGCAAAGACACCCATCAGCGCAACTTTTGGACTTTCTAGAACTGTGGAATCTTGCTGAGTAGAGGAACACACGTTGACTTCAAAGGAAGGAAATTGATGGGTTGCATAAACTTTTAGCGGACGTTTTGAGCGCAGACTGACCTTTATTGTTCGTATGTTGGCCTTAACTACTCACATGGCATGAATTGTTACACATTGGCAAGTGGGTACAAGACGGGTTGGACTAAAAAGAAAACGTCCAGCTTCAACAGCAACAGTGCGATGAAGGTCTCGGCACCTCAAGCGTAGATGCAACAACATTTCCATATGCCATACTCCAGTTGGTCCACATCCAGACCGGATTCTTTTTTACGCACGACAAAGCCCTCTTTGTCCCCACCCAGTTTTAATAATAATTTTCAGAAATATGCAGAATGCGCAGTAAAGCTCTGACTTTCAGGGTTAGTTGGTCTTTAATAACACTGCTTTTATTACAATCACAGTTTGGGGCATTCACTAAACCATTCATCACAAAAATCAAACAGCATTACCTCTTTGGGCTGACCAGCAACTTAATTACAGTATTTACAGCGTGACTGAACAAAATTTATACGATCTGAAGCAACAACAATCTTGTGTCATTCCTTTTTGAACAAATACTTTGTCTTTGCTCTAAAGTTGTCTTTTATGTTGTTTTTTTTCCTTATGTCACGTAATCAATTCTAAATTGAAAAATGAGCCCAGAATTCTCACTTTATGCTCTTTCAACTGAATTCCAAGTGGGTGGATCCATTCCTGCGCTGAATTGCAAAACATGGAAACAAAGTGGAAATGAAGGCAGCTCTGACACCACTTTGGATTCAAGAAGCCACAAAATCCCCCCAAACAAAGCACAACAAGGGAAAGTATAGCAAACTACCTTTATATACCACATCTTGACCATAATAAGGGCTAAACCCTGTCGTTTCACTGTGCAACCCGGTGTTGTACAAAGACAAATAAAGCACTTATTGGACAAAATGCTGCTGTTGTTCCTTGCGCATAATGGCAAATTGACTTTGGCTGCAACACAGTGAAATGTTATTAAACGCTCCTTGTAGGTAAGAGTAATATATAACTCAGGTTTGGTCCACACCATTAGCAGCAATGCTTGGCTTATGTGGCATTCGTCCCGAAAATATATTTACGCTCCCACAGACTGAGCGACTTTTGACGGCTATTACTTACTCCGCTAAGTGAGCACTTGCGATTGATCTGAACATGCGATACCAACAGCCGAACACACAAGCAGAAAGCAGATCAATAACTTCAATTAATAACTCAAACTCTCTGCGTAAAGCGCCACTTTGAGTTGCGGATGCCTGCAGCCGTAACTACGGAGTAGAACAAAACTAAGGATGCAACAGACGACTGTCATTTGGTGACATTTACTCTATACTTTACGCATTTCTACAGTTATGGTCACTTCTCTAATAAAGATGCGCTCTTGCCAAGACGACTATTGCAATTAATGAGGTCGATTAACGCTCAATAGTCACCCCATGTTACTCTGCTGTGTTTGCTATCGCCAGCGTAGGTAACAGCAGCGTTCAGACGCAAACCTGCTTTATATTTGCGCACCACATCACCAAAACACATACGGCACATACGGCGTCAGTGAACCAAACCGGGTTTGGAATAAGCACAAATCTCTTACTCACTTGATCCTTCGCCGCCTTAAAAATGGCACTGCAGTATTTTTGCAATGGCAACATCGAGGATACAAAGCGAGGAGGAGCAGCATCGGCTCTTTGTTAGCCTGCTAACGAGCCCGCAGATAGCGCCGAGCTACTTAGCCGCCGCGTCGTTAGCTGATCCTTAACCAGTGAAACGTTAACCGACGATGAATCATTTACCACGTCACGTCTTTTCAAAATACACTGCGCCCCGGCGTTGGCTATTTAAAAGATCCAGACGGCTGCTGCTCCTCCAGTCTACGCACTGGTGCCAATTATGCCATGATATCCGTGCAATTCCATCCCAACATTAACGCTTGTTCTCGTCGTCATTGCCAAATTGACCGTTTTCAAGTCATATTAAGCCGAGCTAACGCACCGGATGCGCTGCTGTGACGCTGGTTAAAACGCCAACAGGCGGTGACAGCTAGATAGCACTGCGGCTAGCACCACAGCTAACCTTAGCTACGGGGCTTTGCTAATGGCCTACAGAACCAGACCCACCTTCTGCTTGTTCCCATTCAATTCAACGCTATCGTGAAAACTATTATGGGAGGGGATAATTACACTCAGCCATATTTTATTGTAATCATTACATTCTTATAATTTAGGCCACTGGTTTACTGATGTGTATCCTCGCCGTTTAACGGCTAAGCAACAATTTCTCGACGATCCCAGGTTGCGCTAACACCTAGCCACATAGCATTTGACAACCTACCGGTGGCGGAGAACTTACCTCGGTGTCGTATCCACAACACAACTAACGGTCATCGACGTTTAAATTCTCCCTATAATAGAGGTAATCCCAAATAGGCTTTGTAAAATAGGACACGAGTACATCATCCGTTGGTTGATTTCTTTTAGACAGATACGCTCGTCTAAAGAATATCAAAGTTGCGATTTATGGACTGACAGACAGACGCGCAGTTGCTTCATATTGACGAAGAAACGGGTTTTCCGAAGCGCCTGCGCCTGAGAGAGATGACCTCATAATCACAACACACCTACTTGTTATCAAAAATGGATTTCGGAGCGTTATTTCAGTGGATACGTTTGAAAAGATGGGACCTCTGATGCGGAGTATTGTGGCTTTTATTCATGAAATTTCATTGAAATGCCACAAAAAGTGTAATATCAAGACTGCTGTGAGAGAAAAATACATTGAACGCGTCCAATATCTATGGATGAATTAAACATTGAATAACATGATGAGTAATTCTTGTTTACCTCTAAGGTCTATAAAAAACAGTTATGCTCTCAACACAATTACTTATATCCTTATATCTATATATCGTTTAACTATAGCAAGTCTCAAACCTGCTATGTAGCCGCATTAATAACTTCTAAGACTAAAACATGTGCGGTGTCACTTGAGTTCCTTTAAATCCACCAAGCACCCATATACAAAGCAAACAGTATAATATTTCCTATCTTATATATTACATGTGGATCACATGTCTGGAACTGACAAACTCAGTGGCAGCTGCAGATATGTTTGCTAGTGAGCACTGCCCCCTGCTGGTGCATGTTTAAATTAGCATTGTGTTCGGGTTTCAACGTATCTCTCTCTCTCTCTCTCTCTCTCTCTCTCTCTCTCTCTCTTTCTCTCTCTCTCTCTCTCTCGCTCAAAAATAAATAAATGAAAAATAAAATAAAATAAAATAATAGAACTAAGCAGTTACCACGGTCTGTGCAACAATGATTCCACCTAATAAAGACACGTGTAATCTATATTTTCTTTACAAATTTAACTCTGCTCTCACCCTGGTATGCTTTTCATGTATACATATACGTGTGCGTTTGATCAGCCTTCATTTAATCAACGTTGATCCACGTAAAGCAACGTTTCCAGACACAAACATGCTCACGAGCCTGCTTTTCGCCCGTGTGTTGTAAAGGCCCTTCGGACGACGAGCTCGTGAACGCGCTTCTAAAATTCAAGCGTGGCGAGCGAGGGGCGTCGTGGACGCGCACAGGGAGGGGAGGGGAGGGGCGGGGTTAGGGGAGCTTGACGTCAGCGAGGCGCCCTGGCTGGCTCGCTCTCCCGAGCCGCTGCTGCTACTACTGCCTGGCCAAAAGATGGCAAAATCAGATAGACGTCTTCCCAGCACTATGAGCGTAAAATGACGGTTTTTGCAGCGGAACCCCGTTTGACAGAGGACTCAGTGTTGTCACCCGTCTGAGGTTCGGCAGACAACGAGAAAAAGGTAGTTTTATCCTGGGTGGGTTTTCCACGGCGGGCTATTGTTGGTGTGTTAGCAGAGAGGGAGAGAGGAAAAAACTGGAGGTTCTGCTCGACCACAGAAATGTGATGGGTTTAAGCCTCCGAGTGTCAAGGCTAGCTAAGGTTTAACGAAGGCGCGTTTCATTCGTGTATTCTTAATACATATGTATATTTGATTACCCCCCCCGCCCCCTTCAGAGCAAGCTAATGCAAATGTGTGAGTGTTGGAGATAACCGTGCCCGGAAAGCGAGCAGCCCTCCTGTAACGTTAGTAGAGGAAAATGGATCCGGTGTGATGAGGGTGTCTCCGAGGCAGAACCTACCCTCCGCTTCTGGCTTGTGGCAGCGTTTCAACGCGCATTTAATGTGTTATATATACATTTTTTTTTTTTTATTTTTAGCCTATGTATTTCCATCACACGTCCAACTATCAATCCGACACTATCCGTGTAGACCAGTAGATTCCCCCCCACCACCACTACATACGATGTCCATCACGGACAAACCCCTTTTCCCTCCCTTTGCTAGTCGTTTACACACAGCGTCAGCACATTGGAACAAAGGCGACGAAAACCTCGCATTAATTCTGTTGACTCGGAGCCACAAACATTGGCATCCTTAATTTTACCCGAGGGGGGGAAAAAGAAAGAAGACGATATGTCTCCCTGTTTCGGGAAGGCTGGCCGACCTGGAATGGCTCTCCCTCTCTGTGTGTGTTAGCGTTAGCCATTAGCAAGGCCACGCAGACGACTGGCCACTTTAAATGGCTGTGCTTGAAATGCAGTCCAGTACGAACGAAATGCAGTTCAGTACGAACTCGGTGCAGAACCTGGCTACACCAGCCCAGTTGCAAGCCTGAAGTTCCTCCAGCCGTGTTGCATTGGAGGTTGTTGTTGTTGTTTTTTTTTGTTTTTTTTTGACTGTGCATTAAGCCTGACGTGCTATAAGTTCCCAACAGCACTAACTCGGTATATTAAAGAACAGACTTGTAACTCAGTGGGCTTCTTGGCAGCTATTGCATGCATATCTTATACATCAAAGGTTGCCCCCAGTTAGCCCCATTTGTAAAGAAAGAAGAAAAATCCAGCGATCCTCCGGACTTTACATGTTGCATAACTGTTAGTGCCGCATGAGGAAATCCAGTTCACACAGTGAAGCCCGATGCAGTCTGGATCTCTGATCTCATGTTTCTGAGTGTCTGCGGGTGGTCAGAACACAAACCCCGTTTGACATCGGTTGTGATCCTGGGTTGCAGGAGTCGGAGGGGAGACGTTTGAATAAACATATGGCTGATTTTGCATGTGTTGTGATGTCTGATTGGTGGCAATCGTGTGTTACAATGTTCTGCTACTTATGGGGGCATTATGTGTTTTCCTTGCAGGTTGTTTCTTTGTAGCTCCTGGCGACTGAGGAGCATTTATTAGCATCGTCTAAAGGTGGAAGGCCTCGCGGAAACATCATTATCATGAACATTGCCCACAGTTTCTGAATCAGAAGCGGGAATTGTCAGCAGATAATCACCCCCCCCCCCCCAAAAAAAAAAAAAAAAAAAGTGGTTGAAATCCAAACCACATCAAGCATCCAGAGATTCGTGCTTCAGGTTTTAGTGAGCTCCAGTCATCCATCTAGCAGAAGATGTACGGCAGTGCCCGCTCCATAGGCCGAGGGGATTCCAACCACAGTGGGGGAAGAGATGCCAGCGGATCCAGCAACCAGGGATCTGGCCGCTCACCGCGTCTTCCCCGTTCTCCTCGCATGGGCCACCGCCGTACCAACAGCACGGGAGGCAGTGGAGGGGGTCCAGGAGGAGCGGGAGGCAAGACGCTCTCCATGGAGAACATCCAGTCCCTCAACGCTGCCTACGCCACCTCGGGACCGATGTACTTGAGCGACAATGAGGTTGCCATGGGAGGGGAGCACCTCCCTAAAAGTGGTGGGACGGTGGCGACCATGTCGAGGCAGAGGGTGACGTACGGGTCGAGGAGCGGCGGCGGCGGCGTGGTGGCGGCCAGCACTCCCAACATCTCCACCTCGGCGCCTGGCAACGCCATTCTGCCGGCGGGCATGATGGCCGGTGATACTCTGGCCTTTGGCGACCACCACATGGCGTCCACTGTCCCCCACTCTCTCAGGCAGGCCAGAGACAACACCATACTGGACCTGCAGGCTCAGCTCAAAGAGGTATTAATCAGCAGTGTTCTTCAGATTTACAGATGTGTTTGCTTGATGTCGTTGTAGTGTTCGGAAGTAAGCAGTCGTTGAACTACTCATCATTAAGGATTAATGCATTCTTTGCTTTTTTGCTGTTTTAAGTACCTCTGAGAATGTGACTTCACAAAGGGCAGTGATACCCGTCAGCCAGGTGTCTGTTCTGCCCTCTGCCTCCTCTCAGCCAACTTAACGTATCGTTCCCCTTTCTGACAAGTGGAAGGTAGAGCAAAGCATGTTGAACAGCATGCAGAAGGCTTAAAGCAAGCCTCTTTTGCAAGGCAGAAGGTTCATTGTGCTGTTTTACGAGTCTTTGGAAAACTTTGCACAGTATTCCACTGGAGTCCAGGGTGCAAATTGAGGAACTGAAAATAGATACAAATTGGACCTTTTTAAATTAGATTTATTTATTTATTTTTTTTTGCTACTAGGTTTTATTGGCCGCATACAGTATTTATATCACACTCCTTCATTTTTTCCCCCTCTCTCAGGTTCTGCGTGAGAATGAGATGCTGCGGCGCGATGTGGAGGTCAAGGAGAGTAAGCTGAGTTCCTCCATGAATTCCATCAAGACCTTCTGGAGCCCAGAGTTGAAGAAAGAGCGAGCGCTCAGGAAGGACGAGGTCTCCAAGATCACCGTGTGGAAGGAGCAGTATCGCGTCATTCAGGATGAAGCACAGGTGAGGCATACGTTCAACATTCTGTGTACAAATGGGATAAATTGTCTGGTGTCAAATTGTCTTTTTCTGATCATTATTATTATTATTATTATATTATTATTATATTATATTATTATTATTAATAATAATAATAATAATAATAATAATAATAATGATAATAATACATTTTATTTTAAGGCACCTTTCTGGCACTCAAGGACACCGTACAGACGTCATAAATAGTAATCATAAAAACACACAGGCTGTAAAAAAATAAAATAAAATATAAAAATATTTTTTTCCTTTTGTCCAAGATGAACGTATTTGATTGAATGAGTTCATTCCAGTTGTGGTTCAGCTTTTGTACTGCGTTTCGTCTCTATATAGGTTGGAGGCAGTTTTTGAGCAGCGAGTTAATCCTCTTATACAGCTATATACTCATGGTTAATAGATGAGAGGCTGTGAGTCTGATGCCAGTATTAACGTTTCCTTATGTTTTCGAATATAGCCGGGATGATAAAAGGGTTCAAGCGCAAAGACAGCCTCGTTTGAACGTGCGTGCGTGCGTGCGTGCGTGCGTGCGTGCGTGCGTGGTTGCTTAACCTTGGCAAAGAACAAAATGAACAAGTTGTCACAGGTGGTAAGACAAGGACGCTGAACAATACAGTTACGTGTTTGTCATTTTCATGCAACACCTATAGAAACTATTTTTGATCATATTTGAATGACTTAAAGATCAAATGTAGTTCTGAACGTCCAAGTAGACTCACTAAAGGAAACCTGCAATCTCTCATTTATTTCTAAAGAAGAACTTGTGTGGATCTGTCACTCCTTCAAATATCAACAACAGGCTGGCTGGATTGAAAAAATGTGTCCTGCTGCCACTCAGTGGCAAAGCAGCGTCTTCACACACATCCCTTCTGTCTGAGTCCGCAGTGCTTCCGTCCGTCCTTCCTTCCTTATGATGCTTCCGGACCGTAGAATGAAAATCTGAAAGACCAGCTTGATTTTCAAAGTTTGGAGCCGTTCCTTCATTCAGCAGGATCTATTTTGGAAGCCTCCAGCATGTTGTGATTCATTAATGGAGAGAAATAGCCCTTGTTTCACCCTGATTCTTAATGGATGGGCAGATCTGTATAATTTGCTGTTTTCACTCCCGCTGAGTCACCAAATCACACAGTGGACTAATTCCCATTTATCGCAGCACTAATCAGTGGGTGCTGTAATTTAAAGATGTCTGCTTTCATATGTCTGCCTCCTCCTCCTCCTCCTCCTCCCCCTCCCACACTGGCACGCTCTGCAGCAGTGAGACGCGCACATGCACATGCACATGCACAAACACACTTGCAGGCATTTGGTTAATTACAGCTCTAGTTAAACTGCATGGACTTCCAGGGAGAGAGAGAAATGTCTGCAGTTTATCATTAGTGTTCGTGTGTCAGGGTGATTCCCAAATCAGAAGGTGCTTTGAACTTCATTCATTACAATCGCAAGGCACCTTGTGTGCATCTGAAAATGAAAAAACCCAACCCCTGTCATGTCACTCTCCAGAAGTGAGTGTTTTTTGCAGGCGCTGGCTTGGAAGAAGCACTGTTTCAAGTGACAACTGTTCACTTGTTGAAAGTTGCCTTTGTTCTCGTTTCTGCGGAAATGAAAAAATACCCACACGGTGAAATAAAAGATCAATTTCACCCCGTGCCAATTAAATGTCACTAATACTGAGATGTGAAGAGCTTTCTTTATAGAGTGATCATAAATGATGAATAAAAGTTGTAGTATGAGTTAGTGGGGATCTGCAACACAAGGAGCAGGTTGGGCAGCACTGTGGATGATCTTAGGCAGACGTCTGGTTTTGTGTGTTGCACTGCACTGTTCCCTGGTGTGACTCTTGCGTCTGGATCCTCGACTCTGCGCTCGCTCATAACACTCGACTGTTATCACTCCTCGGGCAGAGAGAGAGAGAGAGAGACAGAGAAAGAGGGAGAGTGAGATAGAGTGAGAGAGAAAATAAGGGATGATGATAGGGAGAAGGTGCGCGCTCTGGTTCCACTGTTCCACTGCTTGTCTGTGCATGCATCTGCCTGGATGTATGGCTGTGTGTGTGTGTGTGTGTGTGTGTGTGTGTGTGTGTGTGTGTGTGTGTGTGTGTGTGTGTGTGTGTGTGTGTGTGTGTGTGTGTGTGTGTGCGCGCGCGGCCAGAGCAGTGACTCAGACTCGCTTTGGCGGTGGCGAGGGTGACGAAGAGACAGAGTGTGAGAGGAGAGGTGAAGATGTTGCAGCGGGGAGATGGGACGGGGGCAGGCGTGGCAAATGAGCTGTGTGTGTGTGTGTGTGTGTGTGTGTGTGTGTGTGTGTGTGTGTGTGTGTGTGTGTGTGTGTGTGTGGAGGAAGCAGAGAGCGACAATAGAAAATAGAAGGAGGGAGCGGCAGGAGGGGGCCTGAGGAGGAGGAGGAGAGAAATGAAGGCAGTCACTGACTTCTCCTTTTGTTCCGTCATGAGAACAATCACTCACAGCTGCCTTGGCAGCCCTGTGGTTCTGCCTCGCAGCAGCATCTCCGAGTGTCTCGCTCGTCAGAGGCCGCAAACAATGCAACACTATATGCAGCGGGTTGTGTTTCAGCGCTTGTGTTTGTCTATGCATGAAACGTAACACCGTCCACGCAGCCTGGACGTTGGCGTTGTGTCTGTTGGGGTCCTTTGCTGTTTGCAGTCAAAGCCGATGTGACGGACGGTCAATTACAGCTCAAGCATTGTGTAAAATTCCCGAGTTAAAGTATGTCTGTCTCTATGTAGCAGTAAAAATAAAAAGAAAAGGTTGTTCTTCTTTTGTTTGCTCCACGCGTCACACAGCGAGTGCTAAAACGCACAGTTTAGGAAATATGTCCTTTGTGATGTCATGAAGGGCACTGCTTCCTCTCCAGCCTGGTCTTTGTTCAGCCTTCTGAGACCTGCCTACCTGTGCTTGCTTTGTTTGTGTTCCCTCCTCGTCACTTGGAAGCTATTATAAAGCTTCAGCAGAAGGCAGAAATCCTGTCTGTTTCTATTACGTTTGCTGGCGGGATCATCAGGAGGCTGCTCCTCTGAAGCCATCAGAAATAAAGCTGTAAAAATAGGTGGAAATTAGCGACCTGCAAACAAATCTGCAGTCTTTTATAAATTAGGACGGAAACCTTTATTAAATAAATATTCACTCTGAAAGCTCCCACCTACACAACTTTTAAATAAGTGCAGAAATGGACCAAGGAACACACAGTTACATTGTGTGTGTGTGTGTGTGTGTGTGTGTGTGTGTGTGTGTGTGTGTGTGTGTGTGTGTGTGTGTGTGTGTGTGTGTGTGTGTGTGTGTGTGTGTCTTGCCTGCAGCACCTCCAAATGACCGTCCAGGCTCTTCAGGACGAGATGAGAATTCAGCGGGACCTGAACCAGCTGCTGCAGCAAGACCCTGCCAACCAGGGCCGTGACCTGGCCCTGACCTCCGAGCCCACGGAGGAGAACTACCGGCGGCTCCACGTGGAGCACGAGAGGCAGGCCAAGGAGCTCTTCCTCCTCAGGAAGACCCTGGAGGAGATGGAGCTGCGCATCGACACCCAGAAGCAGACGCTGGGCGCCAGGGACGAGTCCATCAAGAAACTCCTGGAGATGCTGCAGAGCAAAGGTTGCTTTTTCAACAGGCGGCTCATCATAACCTTATGACCACTGCATTGTCAGTTTCTGCTGTCACATGGTGATTCAGTGTGATGGTCGACTGAATGAGTGACCCTCCCTGCAGAAAGACACCTAAAACCTCTTGCTCCAGTTGATTCTGGGGAAAAGCCACACTGCAGTAATATCCGTTTTTCTTACCTCACATGATCTCTTCATGATGTCATCTTTATTTAGGATTTCACATTTTGTAACAACTGGACCATAACATGCACGTTTGTGTTACCGCGGCACATTTCAGATTGGCAGACTAGTTTTGTATTTGAAGCCCTCACAAGAGTCCCTTGAACAATGTTGGAGACCGGCAGAGGAATTGAAAATGTGTTTCTGAGTGAATTCCATGGCGATAGTGAGTTCTGTATTTGCTCTCTCAGGACCATCTGCCAAGGCATCGGAGGAAGACCAGGAGCGAACCAGGAGACTGGCAGATGCAGAGATGCACCGGCACCATCTGGAGAGTTTACTGGACCAGAGGGACAGAGAGATCACAGTGCTGCGAGAGGTAACTTCCAGTGTGTCTAGTCACTGGTTAAAGGTTTTTCACAGTGCGTTTCATATGTAGGCCACTGTCAGGTGGGCTTCTCTAAAGAAAAGGAGCCATAAGACCCTTGTTTCTCTATGTATATTCTTCTATATATGAGAACTATTTCTAATAGTTGGAAAACAATATTGGTTTTATTGTATTGCGTGTATACGCTTCTATTCATGTATTTATGGGCAGTATGTTAAGCCTTTACCAATATAAAAATGAGAAATCAAGCCAAATGTTACACACTGGACCTTTTAAGTTGTGTTGTCTCATCGTAACTCCATTTAACATGCATGTTCCCCTCTCATCTGACCCAGCAGGAGTTGCACCGTCGATACGAGGGAACACCAGAGTCCACCAAGACGAAGGCTTTGCAGACCGTCATCGACATGAAGGTGAGGATTCTTTCTTTTTCATTTAAAGGAAACTACGCTGCAGTATGTCTGTGTGTTACACTACATGCTTTATGGCCTGCAGGATGCAAAACTCAACTCCATGGAGAGGAGCCTGAGAGACATGGAGGAGGAGCTGCTGATGATGAAGTCCAACGGACTCCTGAGTTGTGAGGAGCGTCAGGAGGAGATGAAGCAGATGGAGGTCTACCGCAGCCACACCAAGTTCATGAAGAACAAGGTGTGAGAGCGCTGTGGCAGAATCTGTAAAACTCAGACGTCCCTCTTTGTTTGGTATCTGGCCTCGCTCATCAAACCCCTCTCCCTCCCACCACCTTCCCTCCCACCAGATGGAGCAGGTGAAGCAGGACCTTTCCCGGAAAGACAGCGAGCTGCTCGGTCTGCAGACAAAGCTGGAGACGCTTATGAATCAGTTTTCAGACAGCAAGCAGCACATTGAAGTCCTCAAGGAGTCCCTCACTGCCAAGGAGCAGCGAGCTGCCATCCTGCAGACGGAGGTAAAGGAAGTGCGCGCCCACACACTGTCGCCATGAGAGCAGTGGAGACAGTCTAAAGTAACAGTGCCACTTTAAAGAGGGCACAAAGCTATTTTCTGTCTATTGTAGCACAAGGTGCATTGCAATAGAAAGAACCGACTTCCTATACATTCTGCCCCCATATTATTATTATTCTCACTTGAACCCAATGAAATGCATTGCTTTTTAATACTTGCTCTTTGAATAAAATCTATTGAACCAGCGTAAAAAATGTTTTCGGGAATTTTGAAATGTTGGGAAAACACTGGTAGTCACTGAAACTCTTTTTATGGCCAGGTGGATGCTTTGCGTCTGCGCTTGGAAGAGAAAGAGGCCACCCTCAACAAGAAGAGCAAGCAGATCCAGGAAATATCAGAGGAGAAGGGAACCCTCAACGGGGAGATCCATGACCTCAAGGACATGCTGGAGGTCAAGGAGCGCAAAATCAACGTGCTGCAGAAGAAGGTTCACAGTCAACTTTGCTGTAGCGTCGAAAAGACTCATGCTCGATTTGAAACGTGTGCGTTTGTGCTGCGGTTGACTGTTGATTTCGTGCATGTTCACTCTGCAGATTGAGAACCTGCAGGAGCAGCTGAGGGACAAGGAGAAGCAGATGAGCAACCTGAAGGAGAGGGTGAAGTCTCTGCAGACGGACACCTCCAACACCGACACTGCTCTCAACACTCTGGAGGAGTCTCTTGCCGAGAAGGTGAGTTTGTGTGCCGCGACGGCCGCCGTCTCGCTCCGGTGGACGAGGCAGCCGGCCGGGTGACAACTGCTGTGCACTCCCTGGCAGGAGCGCATCATCGAGCGTCTGAAGGAGCAGCGGGACAGAGACGACCGCGAGAAGACCGAAGAGCTGGACTGCAACAAGAAGGAGCTGAAGGAGTTGAAGGAGAGGCTGAGTTTGCTGCAAGGAGACCTGTCAGACCGAGAGGTGAGGAAATCACCCAGGAACAGAGACCAGCTGGCATCATCCTGGTCACACTCTGTGATGCAGTAGAAATAAAGAGTCAAGGTTAAAATCAGCAACCGGCTCTCCATTTTATATATTTATGTCATGGATGATTATATCCAAAGACTTTCAGCTCACCCATTGTTTTGTTTTTTTAATGTGCTCCTTATTTACTTTTGCTTTTTCTGTCTTTCCATCCCCTCTCCCTTTCCCCCTCCCCAGACTTGTCTGCTGGACCTGAAGGAGCACGCATCATCTCTGGCCTCCTCCGGCCTGAAGAAGGACTCCAAACTCAAGAGTCTGGAGATCACTTTAGAGCAAAAGAGGGAGGAATGCCTCAAGCTGGAAAACCACCTCAAGAGGGTGAGACCCTCGCAGCGGCAGCGAGAAAGAATGAAAACAGCTGCAGTTTATACAGCAATATTGCACACTTTCAAAAAACGAGAGGTTATACATATTTTATTACACAAACCGTCAGTCGGTGGTGAATTGCCTGGTATAAAAAGGTGAAAACAATATGTCAGTATATATTTATCACCACAATCATACAATATCCAGGCTAAAAAAATATTGATTCAATTCTATCTCTGAGTCTCGGGGACTTTCCCACCCTCGGTATCTCATTCATTCACTTTGCGGTCAACATGACTCGTAAAGTTTTGCCGTTTATTTGGAAGTGTGATTTTATTTTTCATTTGAATAAAACCTGTGCCCGCACTAAATGAAACCCTGTCCCCTAGGCTCAAAACGCCACCCTGGAGGCCCAGGCCAACCCGGAGCTGGCCGAGCGCATTAAGAACCTGGAGCAGGAAGTGGCTCGGCACAGGGAGGATTCTGGGAAAGCCCAGGCTGAGGTGGACCGCCTGCTGGACATTCTGCGAGAGATGGAGAACGAGAAAAACGACAAGGACAAGAAGATCAACGAGCTGGAGGGGTGAGTGGCCGCCGCAGCTGGTTGCTCACTGCACAGTCAGTGGCTGCTGGTTGCTTGTCTGGTTCAAATTGGGAAAAGTCGAGCTGTGATTGCCCTGAGTATTTCACTGATAATGCCAATGTATAGAGGTGTAGTGTTTGAAGTCGATTCATCTTCCTGCTGTTGGAAACGACTCCACCCTGCAGCTCCTTCTCTCTTCTCGGTTTCCTGCCTTAATTCTGCTCCTCCTTTAACCTTCAATGCTTTCTTGTCTTTACCTTGGAATTCTCTCACCTCACCAGTTTGGCCTCCAGGTCAGTGTTGCCTCTTGTCGTCTTCCCCTGATTTCTCTTTCGTCCCCCCCCAACCTGTTTTTCATTCTTCTGATCACATTTCCTTTTCTCCTTCTCTTGTGTTCTTGTCAGTTTTTTTTTGTTTTTTTTTAATAAATTGTACCATTTCATTTTTGCAGCAGTGGCCAATAATATAGCCAAAGAGGAGACACTAATGCCTCGGCAGTGATTACAAGTTATTTCTTCATGTCCATTTTTGGTTTGAGCATGCTTATCATTTGGTGCCAGACGCACCAATCATCTCATAATTACCCCATTTTACTGTTATTATAATCAAATTGCATCCTTCTATGTGGATGATTATTATTGATGGCCATTATTTAATGCACGTGAACATGCTGAGCATGAAAAACACACCCAGAAGAATTGCTACGTATATTTATTTGTGTTGTTTTACTTTACCTTCCCTATTCAACCAAGTACAAATACATACGAGGTGTCACACTGAATGCTGGGTGGCTGCAGCTAAACCTGCCACTCGTGCCCTGCAGGCAAATGAAGGACCAGTCGAAGAAGGTGGCGTCCCTCAAGCACAAGGAGCAGGTAGAGAAGAGCAAGAACGCTCGGCTGATGGAGGAGGCCAGGAAGAGGGAGGACAACCTGTCTGAGAACTCCCAGCAGGTGAAGGTGAGCTGCAGCAGCAGCAGCAGTGGGTGGGGTTCACCCTTGACCCCCCTAAAAAAAAACAACTCACGTTCCCTAATTTTTTTGGCCCCGTCCCGCTTGCTCCTGGTGCAGGACTCCCTGCGGCAGAAGGCCGAGCGCATCGAGGAGCTGGAGGAGGCTCTGAGGGAGAGCGTTCAGATCACCGCTGAGCGAGAGATGGTGCTGGCCCAGGAGGAGGCCGCCAGGTCCGTCCAGGAGAAGCAGGTAGGACTGTTTGACGCAATGGCTTGCAACATGTGACAGAGGGGCTGGAGCAGCAGCAGATAGATGGAGTGTTTTGGTGAGCCACCTCATGGGGAAAAAACCAAACCAAAACAATTAAAAAAGCATATAGATAGACGGGTAGATATAATGGCATGTGTAGGAAACCTGTTGCTTTAATGTCAATTGAAAATGAACCAAAGCAAAGTTTCTGTCTGAAAACTCTGAAAAAATGGATAAAATAATTTTATGACATACTTACTATTAATGTAAATACTGTAAGTTTGGCGGGCCGGATTAAAAAGCTCAACAGGCCACATATGTGCCCCTGGGTCGTAGTTTACCCATTGCTGCTTCAGATAGACGCACAACCTTCTACCACCACCAGGGGGTCTGGCCAACGTTTCTTTTCTCGCCCCCTCCCTCCTTTTTTCTCTCTCTCCCTCTCCCTCTCCTTTCGCTTATGGTTTTCTCTTGTTTTCTCTCTGCTACACTCGGCCTCTCAGAAGCACTCACTCAAACCAATGCATGAGTCCCACCTCGCCCACTTAAAGTTGTCCAAGGTACGAGTCCAGATTGTGTGTGTCCACCCTGTGTAAGCGACAGCAACACTTCCAGGGGGCTGGACACACAAACAGCAACACTGGTGGAATGCAGTCCCACACAGCAAACCTGTGTTGCGGCCTTTTATCAAGTGAAATATTGACTCGGTGGCTGTGGGATTGCATTGTGTCGGAAGGTGTTGCTGTTTTTAGCCTGTCGTTAAAACTTGTTAAATTGCTGCTGATCTTGAAAACAAGCCAGTCTAATCTATTATTTATAGTTACATAATGCATTTATAATGAAAGCATTAGGTCTGTAAGATGGTATATGAATATATGAAATAGTTTTTGTGTGGGTCTATAAAGTAAGTCATTTAAATTCAGCAATTATTTGTTTGTTGTCTGCTACATTCGTAAGATCTTCATTGAAACTCAAATAAATATTTATTCTAGTTTGCTTCCTTGGGCAGTTTATTATTATTATTCTTTGTTTGCAATAAATTGCTCCATGGTAAATCACTTGTACTTGATGCTGAACTGTTAATATTGACATGTTTTGGTTTGTGTGTGTGTGTGTGTGTGTGTTTGTGTGTGTGTGTGTGTGTGTGTGTGTGTGTTCCTCCAGATGGAGGAGCTGCTGGGGGCCATGGAGAAGGTGAAGCAGGAGCTGGAGTCCATGAGGGCCAAGCTGGCCTCCACGCAGCAGTCTCTGTGTGAGAAGGAGGCGCACCTGTCGACCCTGCGAGCCGAGCGCAGGAAACACCTGGAGGAGGTGCTGGAGATGAAGTAAGACACACACACACACACACACACACACACACACACACACACACACACACACACACACACACTGTAGCGTCCCAGTGAGGAGTCCACATGGGAATCATCGATCGCCTCCTTCATCATTTTGAAATGTCATCCTTCTTATTCCGGCCTCCTCCTACCTGCCAGCGTGACGCTGCACGGATTCATAATGAGGTGATAATTGCCTGTTTACTCGTGTGAAATGCCTCCGTGCTCCACTCCCACCTCACAGGCAGGAGGCGCTCTTGGCCGCCATCAGCGAGAAGGACGCCAATATCGCCTTGCTGGAGTTGTCGTCCTCCAAGAAGAAGAAGACGCAGGACGAAGTGGCTGTGCTGAAGCGGGAGAAGGACCGCCTGGTGCAGCAGCTCAAACAGCAGGTGGGGCTGCCGACTCTTCTGCTAGCAGGAAGTGGGCGGCCGTGTCAGGGTCTCCTAGTCTGAAAGGTCAGACAGGAGCTGTTGTGTTGTGTGGTTTTCAGCAGAACTGGTCTTGCTGTTGTCACTTGGCTCAGTGTGTAGACACAAGTCAAAGACCGGCACTTAAGTCTTCAGTGTGTAAGCCTGGGGGATTATGTTTCAGACTGGCTTCTGGTGAGGTTTGTTTTTCACCTCATAACCCAGTTTCAAGACTATATAATCATAATAATAGATTTTAATTGTAACGCAATTTACATTTTTGGTCAAATCTCAAAGTGCACATATCATGAATATTCTTTCGGGGTTGGGATTTATTTCATTCAAAATGAAATGACCTTTTTTTTTAAGTACTCACTTTCACTCGTGTATCTAATTTTTATATAGATATTTTGAACTGAGAAATGAAGCAGGGGGAGTTATTGAATTCAAAGTTGTTAGACTGATTGTTTTTCATGTTTTTATTTCTGCCCCTAGTGGAGCAGACTGGAACTGGTTCTCCAGAATGGTTCAAAAGAAAAGAATCAGCATGTTCATTCCTCCACTTAGAGCAGGAGTGGGCCAGCTTGCAGACTAGTGAGGCTGCAGTGGGTTCTAACATTTGACGGGGGTGGGGGGGTAGCGGAGCAGCAGCAGATGGATGGAGTGTTTTGTTGAGCAACCTCGTAGGAGAAAAAATATATCATGGGATGTGTAGAAAACATGCAGCCATGGTTTGTCCATGCCTGGTTGAGAGTCTCTCACTGAAGTCTCACGTGTTGCTGCTTCCTCTTGCTTGTGCCATGTGACCTGCACAGTCCCGACTTTCACTCTTCTCCTGTCTTTTTGCTCAACACAGACTCAGAACCGAATGAAACTGATGGCCGACAACTACGAGGACGAACATCTGAAGACCGGCTCCGACCAGACCAATCATAAACCCTCTCCAGATCAGGTGACCGCCGGCTTGAACACTCCCACTGGCGTGTCAGTTTCTGATGCAGCCTCTCTACCACGCCTACGGCCGCTTCACATTTCACAGTGGCCTTCCAGGGCCGACTTGGGTCTGCTGTTGTTGTTTGTGCGCTCCCACTAACCACCGATGCTCTCTCTAACGCTGCGATGGGCCCCCCTGGCGCCCCCCTGTGGCTGGCAGGATGATGAGGAGGGTATCTGGGCGTAGCCAAACCCTCCTGGCCTCCCCCCTCTCTCTCTCACAGCCACTTTGTTCGGAAGGGTGAGCTCGTACAAGCCGCTCTGTGGCATGTTCATCCTCTCATGGTGTTTTTCATTTTCAGCCGGTTGGCACCGCTCATCTCTTCATCCCCAATCTTTTATTTCCCCTCTCTTTTAATTCATTTCATGGCTTCCTGTGTCTTTGGCCGCAGGTCTCTCCACTCATCCTGCTATTTCATTTATTGTTTTGTTCTGGCCGTGGGGAGAGGGATCACCGCGGTGTTTGTGTTTTGCATGCACATGCTAAATGGACGAGATGATTTTTTTTTAACTTCCCACTGCCTCAAACGTCACAGCTTTACAGGCCTCTGACCATCATGGTTAGCCGACTGACTAGCTGCGTTTCCATGACAGTAAATAAAAGTGATGTTTGTAAAATTTCAACAAAGTACAACTGCGATTTGCAGGCGTTTCCATTGAATGCTGTGAAACGCACAAGCTGAGATTCTCGTCAAATGTCGTCCTGCGAAATTTGACCAGAATTACGTTTGTTTTTGTTTGTTTGCTGTCAAGAATGGTTGTTATGTTTTTCTCTTTGATTACTTGTAAAAAAAAAAAAAAAGATATATTCAGTCTTCTCTGTCCAAACATAACGCGTCATTTTCACTGGTCAGTGAACTGGTCACGTGACCCCGCCCGTCACGTCCGCTGACGTGTAAACGCAACGCAAGTGTTTCAATGACACTTTTGCGATATTCCTCTTTATGGATACGTGTGGAAAAAAAACACCTCACGAGATCCTACAAACCTTTTAGTCACATATTTACGTTTTGCATAATCCCAGGAGTCATGGAAACGCAGCTACTGACTGACATGCATTCGCAGCATCACGTGCGTAAATGTATTTAGCTTTTCTTCCACAAGCCCAGAATGTTAGGCTACTGCCTGCTTTCTTTTATCGTGTCTTATCTGTCAAGAGCCACAAACTGAGACATTTCATCTTTAATTTACCAGGACATTAGACACTGATTCATTTCCCAGCTCACTACATCACTGCAGACCACAAGAGTTCACTTTGGGGAAAGACTAATTCCAGCAGCAGCAGCAGCAGCAGCAGCAGCAGCAGCAGCAGCAGTCTTATATAATGAAGCCCTGAAATATTGAAGGCTGTCTGTTCAAAGTTCTGTTGCAGATTTCACTCTAGAAAATCATTAAGTTTTCAAACCCTCCAAAGAATGTGTATAATATATAGTCTACTAGTGTTACTGTGAAACGATGAGGCGCCCATTGATTAGATGTCTTGGATTCAGCAACATGCATGCTGTGCAAATTGTGATGTGCTGGTTTGCCTTACATGCAATATTTGTGTGTTTAAAATGTGTTTTTTCCCTTTCTTAAAACTCAGGAAAAAAATCTTTTTTCCTTCCCAACTGTCCCGTCTCACACTGTCTTCCCTCCTCCACCCTGCAGCAGATGATCCCCCCCCTGCTCGCCTTGTCCCAAAACCGCAGTAAACTCAAGCTCTACATCGCCCACCTGACCGACCTGTGCCACGACCGAGACCCCAGCATCCTCAGCCAGCTCACCCCCCCGACTCACTACCACCACAGCGACCCGGACCACTGGGAGGAGGAGCTCCAGAAGATGAGTGTTGAGCAGGTAGCGGCTCACTCGGCTCAAGAGTTTCAACTCGGCCGGCAAAATAAATCTTGTTTCCCTTTAAAAAAAAAAAGGAAATATTCTGGTTTAGCGAGTTCGTTTCTGCCGCCGTTGATAAGCACAAACAGCATTCAGTCCACGCAGTGCTATAGTCTGGTCTAACCTAGTGGGGAAGACTACCACTGGCACCGCCCTGCGTACACATCAGTCTGGCCGCAGCTGCATTAGAGCAAGAACAGCAAACACAAATGAATTCTCTAAAGCGGCACTGCAGCATCTCACACAGATCAGAACATGAAACATCCTTTTAATCACATTTCTAAACGTGAACGTTGACGTTGTGTCAAAACAAAAGAAGAAACATACTCTATCAATCAGTTCATCAGTTCATTTAAAGTGCAAAATCACCATGAAACATACTGAAGCGTGTCTTTGTGCGTTTTTTAGTGGTGGTATGGTCACCCGGAACCTTTTCTAGAGGTTGTACGGCGTATACCTGCCTATCATGTGTCATCTCAATTGCATGAATAAGGTTAATTGATAGAAAGTGAAATTCAGGGAGCTTGAAATTGAAATTGGATGTATTTTTTTTTTTTTTTAATTGCCCAATTTTTTTACCAAATGTATAGTTTTGGGTTTCAACTTTAAACGGTAGCTCTTTGAAGGGAAGAAGTAAGAATCGTTCCTGCTGTTTTGTGTGCAGTTGGAGCGGGAGCTGGAGGTGTGTGAGAAGGAGAGCGGTGAGCTGCAGGAGTACGCCAACTCGGTGCTGCAGCAGATCGCAGACTACTGCCCCGACATCCTGGAGCAGGTGGTCAACGCCTTGGAGGAGTCGTGCTGACGCTGCGGAGGCTGCGGACGCTGCTGACGCTGCTGCTGCTGACCTCCAGACCAGCCCGTCCAGCCTGCCTGGTCTTCACACGGCTGGTGGCTGCGGACGCCAGCAGAGACGAGAAGCATCAGTTTCTGGGGAAGCAGCTTCTTCTTCCTCTCTCCCTCTTCTCTCCGTCCGGCCCTGCAGTGAACCTCTGTCAGTTCCTCTGGGTGCTTTCCTGTTCCATCCATCGCGCCAGAATAATTAAAAGTTAGAGATGCTTGGGAGCCACCAGGATGAGCCCACCTTGATATCTGAGCAAAGAAGCACAACATCAAGCAGTCAGGTGGAGGCAGAGTGAGGTGTTAAATCCTCACCATGTAGCAGGTCTCTTCTGGCTAAGGTCAGTGTTTGTGTGTTGTGTGTTTCCTACCAGAGTGTGTGTTGTTGTTGCAGCATCAAGTCAGGGCATTTCAAAGGGGTTAGAAAATAGTTTACTGCCAGCGAGCTCTCCTCTCCCTTCATGTCTTTACTTATAGCAGGAAGAACCAGATGAAGCACAGTTACCTCACGCACTCCCATCAGCTACTGAAGAGGTCCAACTGAACTTGACATACTCTCATCTGAACCTGCTACTGACTCCAGCAGATGTTAATAGGTCCCAAATTATGCTACCATTCTCATTTTTCATTTTTTTTTACAGCGGGAGCAGCCTCCATTTAATGGAGCTCCGTTCAAAAGTGATGCTCTGCTGCTGTTCTGCTGGGGAAATACGAGGGGTGATCTCCAAACACCCCAGCTGAGGGTGTGGTCTCTAACCTGGGAGGCAAAGTGTCAGTAAAAGGAAGCGATGGACTTTCAATTTATCATTTTTTAAAATTTTATTGTCCAATGTCCATAATATGGGATCTTGAACAGAGTTGCTCGTCTTTAAGAACAGCTGGGTTCAGATTCCAACGGCGGCAGCACAGCAGTGGGAAGCCGAAGGAAGTCATCCAAGTGCACAACCAGTCTTTCCTTTCAGCGTCGCAAGCTGACAAAGGTTGCAGGGTAGTAGGGGTGGATCCTGTTGCCGTGCAGATAGTCGACTCCCACTTCAGCCCAGTCCTTGTCAGCCGCATTCTGCAGAGGTCTTGTGTCCCAGCTGTGGAGCTCAGCGCTGAGCTGGAGGTGCGTTCACCTGCGGCTGGGTGGGGTCGTCCTCAGCAAGGGGGAGGGGTGGGGGGTTGGGGGGGGGGCTGAAGGTCTCAATATCTTCTCAGAGAGAGAGGAACGGGGGTAGGGGTGGGGTTTAAAAAAAAAAATATCAAAGCTTTTATTCTGAGTTTTTCGATGGTTTTGCACACAGTAGTCCACTTGATTCTGAGGTATGCAACGTGTTTGTTTTTGCGAACGTTCTCGTGGCCTTGGAGCAACGCACAGAGATCAGCTCTGGACCTAACGCAGGGACCGCCGGCCTCTCTGCACTGCTGGTGCTACGGCGTGAAGTGAAGAAGCTTCAGTCTGATCCGCTGACCACTCGGCCTCGTCCCAAAGTCTCTGTAGATGTTAAGTGAAGCCCGACTGATCTTGAGGTTTGTCGATGGAAGAAAAAAAATCAAAAAAATCAAGGGGATTCCCCTCCCCCCTCCCCCTCCCCTCTTAAATCTTCAGGGCTGAGTTGTTTTTTTAATTGTTATTATTACTAAGTGCATCTACATTTACAGGAAGTGAAAGTCACTGTCGGCAGCACATGTAGACTTTTTAGATCAGTTTTGTAAATAAGGTGATATTTAACACGTGCGGTGACTGAATAAAGGTAACTACGTGGAAGGTGTTGTGCGTTCTTTGGAAACAAGACAAAAAAAAAAGACAAACAAAACAAAACTGAAAAGTTCCAAGCAGTGCAGTCGTTTCTTGTCCAATATTCTGTCTGCAGGACAACTCGTGTGTGTGTGTGTGTGCGTGCGTGTGACAGTACTGCCATAACTAGCAGAAAGTCCTGTTCTATATATATATAAATATATAAATATAAATATCATAGATATATAAATATATCAAATGTTTACTGTATGGATATGCATTGAATGTTTGCACAGAGTCTTGAAGAGCGAGTCGCTCTGAACAAAACGACCGTCGTGCCCGGCAGAGGAGAGGGTGGCAAAAAGAAAAACAGACAAATACGTTTTTGTGTCAAAAAAAAAGGTGTGAGTTCTAAAACATTTTCAAACAGTGACTTGTGTGATGATGGGAGGGTACTTCTCTTGCATTTATTTCTTATCTTGTTTTTTATTTTTTTTATTTTATTTTTAGCTCTGTATATTTTCACCACATGGTGATGTAACTGTATTATTCCGAGACTCCAGTGTGTTGTCTTGAACTCTTTCTTGTCGACTCGGTGGTTTTTGTTGGGCGATGTCGACGGCCGACTTGGTGGACGAGAAACAAACTTAAAAAAAACAACAACAAAAAACAAGCCTCCCGACTCTCGCAGACCTCCTGGTCCTTTTTATAAAAGCAACAAAAGGCCACTAAATATTCAGGACTGTTAGTTAGCGGATGGATTCAAAGATGAAAACCATCCATTTCTGTGAGGATGTCAAACGGGGACGCTTGTTTTTTTCTACCTCCAGGCCGTCAAACCGCTTCTCTCCGTCCCCCTTTAAAGCCACCCCGTCCAGAGAAAGAAGTGACCCCGCCCCCAACCCCTCGGTCAGGCCCGTGTGACCCTTGCCCTTTGCCTTAACGTCTCGTCACCTACTCTTCTTCTCGACTCTTTTTTCGAGGAACACGGCCGACCGGGGGGGGGGGGGAGATCATCCAACGTCATCGTCGTTTGTGTCCAGCTCATTCTCTTTCTTTCTCTTTTTGTACGGGAAATGTACTGCCTTCTTGCCTGTTGGTGTATCGACAAACAAACCGTGTAAAAAGAAAGCAAAACAGACATGTTTGTGAGTAACTTGGATTTTGTATGTATGTAAATAAATAAATTATAAGCCTTGGGTTGACATGCGTTTTCTATCCTGGTTTCTTGCCTTAAAGCCAGTTTTGCAACAAATTTGGAATGAAAATTATACTATAACTATATATAGTATTACTATTGCAACAACACATCATCAGTTGGGTAAAACTAACCTATCTCACGACGGTCTAATCCCAGCTCACGTTCCCTATTAGTGGGAACGTGAGAATATACTATATACTATAACTTTTCAAGTTCAGAAATTTCTCATTGAATCACATTTTTTTGGATAACTATAGTGAAGTGGTTGAAATGTGACGCTGCAATTGATCCAAAGTGCTGTTATGTGGATCTTTAAACAGCAGCTTGAGCATCTTGGTTTGAGTTTCTGGGCAGAACTGAGTGGAGAAAGAGGGTCAGGAGCAACACAAATGAGGCACACAAAAAGTGAAACATAATTGCCATCTTTATTCATAAATATCACTACTGTATGAATATAAAACAATCTTAAATTACTGTTTTTAAACAAATACTCTGATGCTATAGTTGGAAGCTCCTCAGGAGAAAAACCACTGATGAACAGCAGGGTATTGCATAAAACCTTGGCAGCGCTGAGTGACGACGCCATCGCTGTGGTCGCTGTAGTCGATGGACCTTTGAAGGAGTAGCACAGCGGGACACTTACTTTTCCTCAGGAATAGAAAAAAACAGCCAACTATACATCGGTAAACAGAGACAGGAGTGATCCATTCACTTCAATTTGAAGTACAATTTTGTCGACGGTCATTCAATTCGGAAAAAAAAATATTGGTAACACAAGTAAAAAAATACATCAGCCAAGAACAAAAGAAAAAGCCCACAATTTATTCTATTAAAACATCAATCAATGTTACTCCAGTCTTTGTTGTTAAGGGTTTCGACGTCTAAGAACTATGAGCCTGTGATGGGAATCTTTAAGTCTTAAATATCAAAATTTGCACTGTGTGTGTGTGTGTGTGTGTGTGTGTGTGTGAGTCACAAAAATATACAATTTCAATCTAGGATTCAGCAATCGTAGGCACTGCCGTGTTTAATGGGTGAGGTAGCTACACAGTTAGAAGAACTGTACACAGGCTGCAGATTAATCCAAGCACAGAAAAGGAGCAGGAGAGTGACGCGGCCGGGGTCGAGGGGCGTTGGTGCTCGCAGACGATATTCCAGTGATTCATGCCGAGCCTCCCTTTCCTGCGCCGCCACGCGGGGAGCTCGTTTAAGAACAAAGTCCCTCCGGTGGAGGCTTCACCTCAGCCTCTCGCTCTCGGTCATCTGCCACAGTCCCAGGTTGAGCACCTTAAGGCACGGCAGCTGCGTGATCCTCTCCAGGCCCCTCTTGGTGATCTTGGTGCAGCCGTACAGGTCGATGCCAGTCAGCTGGGTCAGGTGATCGGCGATCAGCTCCAGCCCCTTGTCCGTGATCCTCACACACTGGCCGATGTTGAGAGTCTTGAGCTCGTGCATCTGGCGCACCATGCGGTTGATGCCGTCGTCGCTGATGTGGCAGGAGCAGAGCGAGAGTGAGCGCAGCTTGTACAGGCCCTGGGCGATGTAGGCCAGGCTCTGGTCGCCAATCTTGTCGCAGAAGGACACGTCGAGGCCCGACAGCCGCAGGGAGCCCATGGCCAGGTGCATGATCCCCGTGTTGCTGATGTTGTCGCAGGAGCGCAGGTTCAGGTTGCACAGCTGGGTCATGTGCGAGAGGTGGATCATGCCCACGTCCGAGATGCCCCCGCAGAAGCTGAGGTTGAGCACCTTGAGCTTGGCCAGGCCCTTGGAGACGTGCTTGAGCGACAGGTCGGTCAGCTTCTGGCAGTCCTGCAGGGTGAGCTTCTCCAGCGACAGGCAGCCCTCAGCCGCGCTGCGGGTCATCCCCGACAGGTGACCGATGCCCACGTCCGACACGTGCCTGCAGCTGCGCAGGTTCAGGCTCTTGAGTCTGTGCAAGCCCCAGGCGATGAGCAGCAAGCCCGTGTTGGTGATGTTGCTGCATCCGCCCAGCTCCAGCACCTCCAGGTTCTTCAGGTGCTGGGCAATGCGGCCCAGGCTGGAGTCGGTGATCTGCTTGCAAAGGCTGAGGTTGAGCACACGCAGGGACGGGATGTCCTGCACAAAGGCATGTCCCAGTCCGTTGTCGGTGAGGTTGAAGCAGCCGCACAGGTTGAGGCTCTCGATGTGCGGCATGCCCTGGATGACGTAGCTCAGGCTTCTCCTCAGGCTCAGGATCTGCACCTTCTTGATGCCCCTGGTCTGCAGGCTGGGGAACAGGGACGGGTTGGCCCGCCGCAGATGGAGCTTAGCTTCCACCCCCCTCCACACAGACTTGTGGTAGGATGCGTCTCTCCAGGCCGCGCACACTTGGGCGACTCTCCCTTTGTCTTTCACGTCCAGATAACTGAATATGATGGCCAGGATCTCCGGGAAAAGGCACGATATGTGCGTCTCTGTTTCGAACATGACTGCGGTGGGACCGCTGCGAGCCGTGCGGGCGGCAATACTGTCGTGATCTCCTGGCACAAACTGCCGTCGAAGTTGCGAACGGGCTAACGATAGCCACTTAGCTCAGCGGGTAACGTAACAAAAACACACCCATCTCGTTTGAGTCAAACTGGCTGCTATATCGACACGGTTGAATAGAAAAATATATATATCCACCAACGACGAAGTCCCTTTGTTGACGACACGCAGCGAGGCGCTGCAAACTCCAGAAGGCAGTCGCAATATTGACTTAGCTGGCTAGGCTAATGCTAATGCTACAGCGTTACCGTCGGCGTAGCATTAGCAGCTTCAACTTCAACGCCGAACAAAGTCCTCTTCCGGTCTTTCTGAAGCGACTTATCTCTTCCTCCCGCTTATCCCAAGGCTTACGTCGAGTGAATTGTGATGGCAGAAACTTTCTTCTTTCACCGTCCGACACATTTCCAGTACAGTCGCATCCTCCCGGATCTCTGCAAATGAATAAACCAGCGAGCTTAGCGGTTAGCAGCGTCTTTAGCCACCGGGAAGCGGCTCCTAGTGGTAGTAATGTGTCCCTACCACCGTCGCCTCTCGAATATTGTAATGACAATGGTAATGTTGCATGCATTCATTGTAATACTACAATTACAATGGAAACGTGATTTGGTAAAAATGTATTTTTGAGGTGATTCGATTCAGAGCAATGTGTTTCAGGAAGATGTTTTTATGAATGCTGTTAGACCTTTGGGTCTAATCTCTGGGGGAGAATCCTAATACTCCAGTATAAAATGTCTGATAACATAACCTAAAAGAAGAACAAACAGAACAAAACCATATAATTTCCTTGTTGGCTGCTACATATTTTCGTACATGCAGAGAATTTAGAAGTTACTGCTGTTGAAGTGCTTAACCTTAGAAAGACGTCTGACCTTTGGGGGCGCTGTTGGCAGTCGAGGCCCCCCTGACAGCAGCTCACAGGGGATCCTGGATCAATTAATAAATACTGCCAATGCCTGCTGTATTTTAAAGGCTCCATGTTTCTTGGCCTCTGCATCATCCACAACAATTCCATTTTTTGTGGGGTAAGTAGTATAAAACAATTCATCACAATCAGAAGGTATTATAAGTTTATGTGCATGTGTAAAAAAAACTAAATGTGCCATAGTTTATTGCTGTTTGTGGCTAAAATGAAATATATTACCCTGGGATTAATTTATATAGCTCGTTCTTTATGATTTCCTGACACCTACAGTTGACATTGACAGAAGCTAAGATGTTTTTTAAATGTGTGTGTGTGTGTGTGTGTGTGTGTGTGTGTGTGTGTGTGTGTGTGTGTGTGTGTGTTTTAAATGTGTGGTTTGGAGGAGCTCAGAGGAGACATTGAGGGTCAAGCTTGTTGATGGCTGAATGCTTTGCTGGTATTTTGGCGAGTCAATCAGGGCGTTAAGATTCTTATTATGACTTAATTGGTTTATTGTTGATATTTTATTTTTAAATGTACTATATTAGCACGTGGAAAAAGGTTACTATAAAATTTCAATCAGAAGGAGGCAAATAAAATTTACATGTTTTTATTTTGATCAGTTTTAAATTTGAAATTCGATTTTGCATGTGCGAAACATTAAGTAATTGTATGTATAGTATTAAGCTTTGCTTGTTCCATATTCAAGTTGAAGCGAAATTCGTTTGTTTCCCATATAAAAAGGTTCACTTTTTTATCTGGCGGAAGAGTTTTTTATACATTAATATCAATCTTGGCGCCGCGACGTTATCGCAGTTTTACATTTTGGCTCACTGTGTTTTTGAGTTTGACCAGTTACTGGGAGCACTATTAAACGGTCACTTCTAATTGCCAGCAGGGGGCAGTGTAGCACTGAAACAACAGTCAATCATTTGAATGAAGGGTTCTCCCAATGGTCGTCCTCATCATGTCAGATCGAATTCTACCACAAAAAATGTTTGTTCTGAACACAATAAAATGATTTTTATTCATCCATATTCTTCCCCTCCGCCTTAAAAATAAAAGAAGCATAACCGTGAAACTGCGGGGGGGGGGGGGGGGGGGGGGGGGGGGGGGGGGGAATGTGATGTGAGGGAGGACGGAAGAGATGAGAAGAGGAAGACAGCAGGTGGACAGGAAGGAGAGGGGAAGAGAGTGACGGCAGAGGTGGGTGAAGCAGTGAAGGAGTGGTGGAGGTTCCCCCCTCGGCCTCCCCTGTGGCTGGACTCTCTCTGCTAATGACCCTGTCTGCTGCGCAACAAAGACAGATGGTGAATTAACTCCAATTAGCCCACTCTCTGCAGATCTCCTGTGACAGCTGCCCCTCCCTCCCCCTCACACCCACACACACACACACACACACACACATGCACTTAAGTGATCTGAAAACCCAAGCAATGATTATATTGACCACAACATTGCATGAAAATATATATTATTTATAATACAGACACTGGTTATGAAACCGACTTTATGTTTAAAACCAATCTGGATGTATGCATGTATGTTATTCTAATAATCTGCAATATATATGTAATATCTATCTACTGTATATACACAAACATACATATCTATAAGTATGTATATATATGTATATATGTGTATGTGTGTGTGGATTTATAATATACATATTTTCTGTCCTTGTGTAAAAGGAAATATAATCCTAAATGAGACGTGTAAGTGCAGCTCGGTGATACTGCATCGTATTACAAACAATAGGAGCTGATTGTCGTTGTGCAGCTGGTTTGCTCGAACCCTCTCCACTGTCTGATTGCTGTACTCCAGAGACGAGCGGCGACATTTCGTTGCATTAGACATCACTGCTGTGTTTCCTTTGCGATGACAATTACGCAAGTCCAAGTCCAAGTCTAAGCCTAAGTCTGTTCCGGTACCAATGGAGACACGGGAGTGGGGGGGGGTGGTATTTTTTTTCTGGCAACACGAGCAGAGTGCGCCCCTCGCAGGTCGGGCCGCGGCGCTGACGCTGCTCTCCGCTGTGGCTGAGCACGTGTTTAACAGGTGTTGTCGGCGCTGCTCCGAGGGCTCCATCTGCAGAGTGTGCCCAAGTGAGTCCCCGCTGACCTCAGACCCTCCTCTTGCAAAACGGCTTTTCAGCAGGTGCTGAGCGGAGGGCAAAGGTCAAAAGGTCAGACCCTGCATGGTCAAACACAATGACGGCGGGGAAACACTGCTGCTGCTGCTGCTGCAGTAAACACTCTGACCACTCGTGAGCCACTAGTGAATCTTCAGAGAGCTTTCACACAAACACACTCTCCAAGGATGCACAGTGTCAAAGTGTGTGTGTGTGTGTGTGTGTGTGTGTGTGTGTGTGTCTTTGAGTGGAGTTAGTGGAGTTTATAATCCCTTTTAAATCTCTTCAGCTGCTCTGATCCATACTGCCAGTATTTGTGTGTGTGTGTGTGTGTGTGTGTGTGTGTGTGTGTGTGTGTGTGTGTGTGTGGTCAGATGACTGCAAAGGATGTTTGACCCCCTCCCTCAACCCTGGGGCTGCCACACCTCACCAACCTTTGACCTCAGATCAGATAATGTCACAGTCCCTGCTCACGGTGAAAGCTGACCTACGGCTCCGTCCACTCCCCGGCAAAACTCTCTCCTTTGTCTGTGCATGTGTGCTCCTTCTGCTGGCAAGACACTGAAGTGAAAAGACAAGTGCCACTGAATCATTAGGTCGAGAGAGAGAGAGAGAGAGAGAGAGAGAGAGAGAGAGAGAGAGAGAGAGAGAGAGAGAGAGAGAGAGAGAGAGAGAGAGAGAGAGAGAGAGAGAGAGAGGGACCCGGAGGAGAAGGGAGGAGGAGAGAAAACGAGACAAATGAGGAGTGATGAGCGAGAAGTGGGTTGAGGTGTAGAGGCTGTGTGTGTGTGTGTGTGTGTGTGTGTGTGTGTGTGTGTGTGTGTGTGTGTGTGTGTGTGTGTGTGTGTAAACTGACAGAGCAGCGAATAAAACGCTAGGGAGGGGGAGATGAAGATGGAGAGGGGAGGTGGAGATGAGGAGATGAGGGGAGGAGGAGAGGAGGAGAGGAGGAGAGGAGGAGAGGAGAGGAGCTGAGGAGAAACTCTGAGACTTTCTGAGGTCTGAGGTCTAACTGGCAATGCTGTCACAAAGGGCTGCCTCCAAAACTGTGTTTTGGTCCAGTTGTAACACAGCCAGAGAGATGCCTGTTATTCTTATTGTTAGTTCATTTCTGTCAGAACGTGGATCCCCGGAATGAAAGACAGAAGCATTACCAGGCGGAACACGGGAGCTTTAATTCACCGTGCTGCCATGTCATAGACTGATGTGTACCAGTTGGCTCAGTTTGTCCCCACTGTGCTGCGGATCTCTGCGTACCACCAGGATTCAGCACACACACACACACACACACACACACACACACACACACACACACACGCACACAGAGTCATTGCAGCGCCTTTGTGCTGTTGAGTGAGTCAACTCTCAGATACAACACACACAGCTTTGTTTTTTATGCTGCATAAATGAATGAGTTTTAGTCATTTCTGACACATAATCACACACATCCCCACATCACATCACAACACAACACAACACAACACAACACAACACAGCTCTGCTCTGCTTGTTTGCTGCTGCTGCTGTGATGGTGAGGCTGGAGAGGAGGAGGGATGGAGGACGGTGGCTCTGGAGGGACGGCCCGGATGGAAGATGAGAGGCAGTGCAGAGATGTTGCCTGCTGATTGACAGCTTCCTGCTGTTAGTGCTCAAATTTTACACTCTGCAGCTGCTTTTACATCGGGCAATCATGTAAAAAAAACATTTTTTTAAAGAAGATGGTTTCACTCCCCCCCCCCACCCACCCCTTCCCCAGGCTCTCCCCCTCCCGTCCTCTATCCCCACTCTCCTCCCCCACCCCCTCTCCTCCATCTGTACATTATGTAGACGTCAATAATTTAGCGGATCCAAAGGATCTGCCGCTTAACAACAGGTTACGATCTTTGCTGTAAAAGCCATAAAATATGCATCTGTGAATAAAATATGATTGCGTCTCCCCCCTCGCAGCGGCTGAAACCTGTCAAGATTGCCATTTGTTTTCTGACAGTATCGCCGCGAAGTGACAGTTCAAAGGCTGGAGGGGGGTTGGTGGGGATGGGGGGTGGTGGTGGTGGTAGTGGGGGGTGGGTGGAGGGGCGGGGGGCGTTGTCTTTATCTTGGCAGCTTTTCAATCTTTGCTCTATTTCTGCACACTGCCGAGCATTATTTTCTATCCATTGTTTTGCAGACGCTCTTTCATCTGCGGGGCCTTTGTTGTCTCTCTCTCTCTCTCTCTCTCTCTCTCTCTCTCCCTCCCTCGCGTCATCATGACTTCCTCCTCTGCTTCTCCTTCATTTCCACTGGCGCGCTGCTCTTACAGTGCACCATGTGGCGCTGTACAGTAGCGGTGACACCAGCGCACAAAGAGCCAACACATCCCTCACCTCCAATTACCTGCCCTGCTCGCTCTCAATGCAGCGCCCCCTGCTGGTTTTCCTCCCCCTCCTTCCCTCCCTGTACTCAAACCCTTCTCCTCTTCCTCTTCCTTTTCCTCTCCCACCCTCCCTCCTTCCCTCCCCACCCTCCTCCTCACCCCCACAGGCCTGGAGATCGTGCCTTTGTTCCTGACATCTGTTTTGTTGGGTGATTAATTGAGATGAGCATGTGGGGTGAAGGACTGCAGAAGGGGGGCGGGGGGGGCTCAGACCCCCCAGGTAATGTGGATGTGCACGTGTGTGTGTGTGTCTGTGTGTGTGTGTGGCTGCTTTAATATCCAAGCAGCACTGCCGCTCGCCAGGATTTCCCTCAACAGTCGCTGGACTTGTGACGCATCTGAATTTCTGTCATCTTTATTAAAGATGTCCAAGAAACTGTTTTGACTTCAAAATCAGGGGGGAAAAAAAAAATCTTTCTCCTATTTTCTCCTCGGTGATTTTAAGCTGCGATATATTAAGTGACAGCTGACTGACAAGTGACAGCACAAAGCGCCAGATGTCCCAGGAGGCAAAGCTGTGATTTGCAGTCATGATACACTTTCCCCATCACCAAGCATCAGCCCAAACAAATCTGTCAGTGACTTTGCTGTAAATTCAATTAGTGACATGTTGATGACCGTTTGATGTGCGGGGAAAAGAAAGGAGCCTAATTTTAGCTGTGATGCAGAAATGAGTCAGAGACTCGTGGCTGTTTTTAGCTGGGGGATGATACAGGCGGAGGTTTGAGGCAAGTGAGATGTTCAGAAGGACCAATTGAAGCAAGTGTCCACACTGAAATGATCACCGAAGACCTTCAAGCTGCACACACGATTCACGGAAGCGGGACAATATATATTTTGCCGCTCAACCGCTCAGCTTCATCCACTGGAATGAGATCACTCTGAGGCACACAGACACTAACACTGACCCTGAGAGCAAATATGAGTTCCTTTCACACATCTTCATTCGAAATACACCCTGGTTTATGAGCAGGGCAGTGTGAGTTGGAATGAAGGTAAAGGAGGAAAAAAAAGAGACAAAACAACAGCCTTCTTGAAATAGTGCAGAGATGTTCCTCAGCCCAGATGAGCTGATTTACAATGATTGGATTATTAAAAGCCAACATCAAAGCAGCCAATTTCCAGGGACCTGTTGGGTTTACAGGTGCTTCCACTGATATTAATCAAAGCTCTGCTCCATTCAGGTCAAAAGGAGTCACTCCTGCTCCTTTGCGCTTCTGTTTGTTTGTGTTCTATTGGTTTATTTGATTTGATTTTATTAATGAATTTATTCTTATATGTTACCTGGGCAAACCTGACGGAGAGTCTGCTTGACGGGGTTGTGCTGGTGGAGACGGAGGACAACATGGCAAACACCTGATGCAAAGTGATGAAATTCATCTGAGACAGTTTACCCAGTACCTCAGAGTAGGAAGTAAGTGGTGATGCATATTTCTCTAACAATCTCATTGTTCTCATTGTATTATGAAGGTTTAGACCAGTGGTGGGCCAACTGTTTGACTGGTGGGGCCACAGTGGGTTCTAAAATGTGACAGAGGGGGGTGGCGGAGCAGCAGCAGATGGATGGACTGTTTTGGGGAACCACCTCAAAGGAGGAAAAAATAGATCATGGTATTTGTAAGAAAACTTGCTTTATTGTCAATGTAAAATGAAGCAAAGCAAAGTTGCAACCAAATCAGTGTCTTTGAAGCCCCACCAGGGTGTTCAGCTCTTTATTGAAATGACTCTGAGAACACTGGAAACATGGAGGAAATGCAGCTATTTTACGGCTTACTGACTATTAATGTAATTTCAATTTTGGCTTAAGGGCCGGATTAAAAAGCTTAACATATGGCCCCCGGGCCGTAGTTTGCCAGTGCCTGGTTTAAAGCTCCCCCAAACAAAAACTTGCATGCTGCAGATTCCAAGCACAAACTCCTTCATTTCTGCAAGATGCACTTTAAGGTTGTAATGATAGAAAAAGAAAAAGATTCCACTGACCATTTATCCATGAATTTTAAAGCAGCAGCGATTGAGTCGGTGCTCACAATGTATGCGTATCTGTGACTTTAGTGAGGAAAACTCCATGTCACACACTTTATTTTAATCCCACTGTAAAACGATAATACCCAGACTGCATTACGACGAAACTGCATTCATGGACTGCAAAAAAAATCCATCACATTTCAGTTTGTCAGCACTGTGTCTCCTCACAACTTAATGCAGTTTAACCTCATGTCATGTTGACGCACAGTGGTGGGCGAGGAAGTAAACAAACACGCACAGTTGAGAATGGCAAATGTTTAGAGAGCTGCTGCAGACGTCGGTCCACTGCAGCGCTCCTTGGATTTATGGTCCACACTTTGATTCAGCAAAGAATTTCCCTGTGACTTTGTTCTGGTGTCTGCTGTCTGGGCTGAACCCAGTACCAGGGGGGGTTCTGGTCCCAGAGGAGCCTGTGATTTATGATCCTTCCAGCTCGGTAAACATCAGGGGCGACAGACGCAGGAGCAGAGGTCGCAGGGGTCGTGTCAGAGGTCAGAGGTCACCACCTTGGTCAGGTCGGGGTGGCGAAATGCGCTGAGAGGAGTTCAGCCGGTGCGACCTGGGCTGCAGGGGAGTGTGTTTTCTGGTGGGTAGCTAGATGGATGGATGGATAGCTAGATAGATAGATAGATAGATAGATAGATAGATAGATAGATAGAGAGCTAAATAGGTAGAGATAGATAGATGGATAGATAGATTTGATTGACTGACTGTTATGCAACTGTGTGTGTTTTTACACATTCACTGATCCCTTCTGTGCATGCACAAGAAAACTGTCGGACACACACATACACACACACACACACACACACACACACACACACACATGAGAGAGCGCGTGTGACAGCAGCAGGCTGCTTTCCCACTAGCTGTGTGTTTGTGTCGCCGTGCACACACTGGCAAACACACAGATGGGAGAGAGAGAGAGAGACAAGGAGACAGTGTGCGTGCACGCTTGCATGCACGCATGTGTGTGTGTGTGTGTGTGTGTGTGTGTGTGTGTGTGTGTGTGTGTGTGTGTGTGTGATTGGGCAGAGCGATGGTGGGTGAGCGAGGCCGAGGGAGAGATGTTGAAGAGGTGCAGTGAGGAGCTGAGGCTCAGGACCATTAACAGCCCTGATTTATGCTGCGCTGCACCCTGTGGTGGGAAAACCACGCTGGAGTGTAGACAGTGTGTGTGTGTGTGCGTGTGTGCGTGTGTGCGTGTGTGCGTGTGTGTGATATGAGCGCCATGCCTGGGATGGTCTGATGGCCAGACAGGCACCCAGACGGCCACAGTGTCGCTTCAGGGGTCGAGCCAAGAGAGGGTGTTTATATTATTTATTTATTTATTTATTTATTTATTGAGGTGTGTGTGTGTGTGGGGGGGGATAGTGGGTCTGTTGGGGGGTTTGGAGGAGGACACTGGCACCATTGTGCCCACCCACCCGCCCGCCTACGGGATCAGCAGTGACCACAGTGACGTCCACCGCGGTTCACCCAGACCCAGCAGCTCCCCTCCCCCTCCCCACTGGGCCATGCTGAGGTCACAGAGGGAGAGGGTGGGGTGGGGAGGGGTGGGGTTGGTTCGGTCAGTCAGTGTCCAATTAAATCCCACGGTGATAGCAGCAGCAGCAGCAGGAGGAGGAGGAGGTGGAGGAGGAGCAGCCTCTTCTCGGTTTCTCCCACAATATGAGCAATAACGAGCTCGGCTGACAATTATCTCTGATCCGCCGAGGTACCCCCCCCCCCCAGACCCCCCCAACCTCCTCCTTCTCCTCCTCCGTCTTCTAATCTCTTCGTCGTGCCTCTCGGCGACGACGCTCTTCCTCCTTCGTCTCTTTAAACCCCCGACTCTGTGCGTGTGAGTGACTCCAGGAATAGCAAACACACAGACTTGCTGTTCATCTCTCGACACAGAGCCCCCCAGCACACACACACACAGACACACACAGACACACACACACACACACACACACACACACACACACACACACACACACACACACACAGTCTCTCTCTCTCTCTCTCTAGGTGAGTGGATTAATGAGGCTCACTCATTCAGGGTCAGTGACCCCAGCGAGACGGAGATGACAAGCTGCTGCTGCTGCCGCTGCTGCTGCTGCTGGTGGTGGTGCTGGTGGTGGTGGTGGTACGCTGGAGGGGGGGAGGGGGGTGTTGTCGATGGAGGGGGCTGGGGGTATTGGGAGGGATCATAGCATGACGGAGGAGGCATCTTTCTTTTATCCACCCCGACCCTCCCATCATTTCTCATCCCTTCATTTGTCTCCTCCTCCTCCTCAGTGTTCCTCACCAGCGTCAGGGGTGGTGGAGGTGTGTCTGTGTGTGTGTCTGTGTGGTGATGGTGGTGGTGGTGGGGGTGGGGGGGGGGTTATTGTGCTGAGAGATTAACAGCAAATCTATGGGGTAGGGTTATTATACCATTCATCTGTGTTTGCTTTTCACCTGGCAGACGCCCAGGTGAACAGGTTTAAGTGCTGATGGCAGCGCCCCCTGGAGGATGCTGGCCGTCAGCTCTCTCCCTGCAAGTGTGTGTGTGTGTGTGTGTGTGTGTGTGTGTGTGTGTGTGTGTGTGTGTGTGTGTGTGTGTGTTGTCTTGTGTCACTGTGTTTTTCTAATGGGGCTGTTGAGATGAGAAGAGCTCCAGCGTTACAGCAGAGCACTGTGTGACTCTGACTGGAGGGCTGAGGTGTCACATGGTATAGTAGGCCCCGCCCACTACCCCCTCCCCCACCCATCCCTTGCTGACAGGCATTCCCTCACGTCTCCACGGCGCTGGGGGGGTCAGAGGTCGGCGCTCGTTATTGGCCCATGTCTGCAATCATCACGAGGTCGAGCTGTGTGTTTGCTGCTGTGCTGCCCCTCCCCCGCCATCATTGCCCCCCCGACCCCCCCACCTCCTACTGCCCCCCCCTCTATCTCTCGACCCTGCTCTGTACACTGGAGCGTGACCTCAGGGATCAAAGGGTCACCGCCGTCTCACCCTACAGGTCAGTGGTGTTTACACACTGTTTGCAGTGTGTGTGCGAGTGTGTCTGTGTGTCTTTGTGTGTGCATGTGTGTGTTTGTGTCATCTGTGTCATACAGAAGGAAAACACAAAGGACGGCTCTTATCAGGTGTGACCAACACACACACACACACACACACACACACACACACACACACACACACACTCACACTCCATCCTGCTTCCTCTCTTCATTCTTTATCTCTCACGCTGGCAGTTTGCGGTTGGCCGTTGTCTCGCTACTTCTCCTCCAGCTGCTGCTGCTGCTGCTGCCGCTGCCGCCGCTGCCGCCGCTGCCGCCGCTGCTGCCGCTGCTGCTGCTGCTGCTGCTGCTCCTCCTCTTCGTCTTGTTTTGCTCTCGTGGTTTGGTCGTGATGCTGCTGTTTAGCGTGCGCTGTGATGTGAGCAGCGTCTCCTGCTGCGTAAACCCTCTCCGATGGTTTGGAGCAGTGACGAACCAACGGGAGAGCGACGGAGATGGAGATGAAGAATGTTGAGAGAAGAAGGAGGCCGTGGATGGGAAGGCTGGAACAACTGAGACACATCAGGAGGAAACCTGGCCAAGTCCATCACGTTGTGACACTCAGAAACGTGTGTGGACACGCAGAGAGTCACAGAGAGGAAGTGGCAGTGAGGAGGAGGAGGAGGAGGAGGAGAGCTGTGAGGAGATGAAGCCAGTGGCAGAGCAGAGCAGCCAGGTTCCTCCAGGCTGCAGAATAAAACACTTCTGTCACATTTTCAGCAGCGACCAGCAGAACAGAACCACCTCGTGTCTGTGAAGATGCAGCTTTGCAGGCACGCAATTATGCCTGTGTGTGTGTGTGTGTGTGTGTGTGTGTGTGTGTGTGTGTGTGTGTGGGCACCGGCTGTGATAGCATTAGGTCTGGGTGACAGTAGATGGGACGTCAGCGCTGGACAGTAATTGATAGAAAGCTCGACTAATGCGATGTGTCAGACATATGGGGCCTGTCGAATCGATGAGAGCATGTGACCAGTTCCTGTCCACTTAGATGGTGGAGGGTGTGTGTGTGTGTGTGTGTGTGTGTGTGTGTGTGATAAAGTTATGCTGGTCACATCACGCTATGTAGCACAGTTGTCTGTCCCTGTTTGAAGAGAGAGGAGGAGGAGGAGGAGGTGGAGGAGGAGTGGGGGGAATAAAGAGGTGGAGAAGGAGGGGTTAAGGAAGAGGAGGTGGAGGAGGAAGAGGAAGAGTGGGGAGGAGGAGGAAGAGGAGGAGGAGGAGGAGGAGGAATGGGGGAAATAAAGAGGTGGAGAAGGAGGGGTGAAGGAAGAGGAGGTGGAGGAGGATGAGGAAGAGTGGGGAGGAGGAGGAAGAGGAGAGTGAGGAGATGTGAGCTCAGCAGATGCTTCAGGGCAGGTTTTCAAACACGACACACCTTCCCTGAGAACACACACACACACACACACACACACACACACACACGCACACATGGTTTTCTATCCTCTCTCTCTCTCTCTCTCTCCCTCTCTCCCATGATGAATCAGCTGTCACTCAGGCACCAGTCCAATCTACTGATAATGAGAACTGCATCAACACCCTCTCTCTCTCTCTCTCTCTCTGTCTCTCTCTCTCTCTCAATCTTCTTCTACTCTCTCTCTCTCTCTCTCTCTCTCTCTCTCTCTCTCTCTGTCTCTCTCTCTCTCTCAATCTTCTTCTACTCTCTCTCTCTCTCTCTCTCTCTCTCTGTCTCTGTCTCTCTCTCTCTCTCAATCTTCTTCTACTCTGTCTCTGTCTCTCTCTCTCTCTCTCTCTCTGTCTCTGTCTCTCTCTCTCTCAATCTTCTTCTACTCTCTCTCTCTCTCTCTCTCTCACACGCACACACACACGCATGCTCACACGTGTGCACACACACACACACACACTCTCACACATAAACACACAAAACGCCCCACACTAACAGCTAAATCATCCTCTCTTCATATTTCACACACACAAACACGCCAGCGTGCGCGCGCACACACACACACACGCGCGTGCACACATAGAGCGCTCGCCACACTCACATAAACTCATTCATCCCTCCCTCTTTCATCCCTCTTGTGATCCACCCCCCCTCTTTCTTCCCCCTTCCTCCCTCCCTGCCTGCCTCCTTCCTTTCTCTCCTCCTCCTCCCCCTCCTCACCCACTCTTCCTCCTCCTCCAGCTCGCTGAGCTGAGCAGTCAGTGGCGGGACCGAGGCACGGGAGGAAGGATAGAGCAGAGAAGCGGAGAGGGAGAGGAGAACAGAGGCGGAGGAAAAACGGATCATTATACGGCAAACGAGCAGGAGGCCGCTGAGTGAATAACAAGGAAGGGATTACAAAGCGTAGGACTATAAAAAAGAGGGGGGATTTGAAAGCCTGCTGAGGACTCTCCCTCTCTCTCTCTTTCTCTCTCTCTCTCTCTGTGACTCCCACCACCCTCTCTCTCTCTCTCTCTCTCTCTCTCTCTCTCTCCGTCATCCCTGTCACCCTCACAACTCTCTCTCGTCCTCCTGGCTGGAAGATGGTGTGAGCGCTCTCGTCCTCCCTCTTCCTCCTCCTCCGCTGCCTCCATCACCTCCCACGAGCCCACCCACCTCCACCACTTCCTCCTCGGCTGCTCTCAGGGCTCCGTGCGGCGGGTGAGGAGGGAGGAGCTGACCTCCGCGGTGGTGGGGGAGGGGGAGAGGGAGGAGTGGTGGAGGGAGACGTCTGATGAGCGGCGCCGAACAAGCGGCTCCTTAACCGCAGCCTGACCTCCGAGCGCCTCCTTCACCCGCTGCTGCTACTGAGGAGGAGGAGGAGGAGGAGGAGGAGGAGGAGACCTGGACCATGTTTGGACTAAAGACTCCACAGTTTTACTTCCCAGGTGAGACCTTGACCTCCTGCTGTGCTGGTATCTCCATCTGGTGTCCCGTTCTTCTGTCCGTCTGTCCAGTTGTTAGTTGGTTGGATTGTTCATTCATTCGTTTGTTCAATCCATCAAAGAACGGAGGACTGGTTGGAGGGATGAGTGACAGACAGGTGATCGGAGACGCCTGGTGGAAAAGTCGCAGGTGCTCTGAGGTGAACGGCGCCACCTGGTTGTTGTTGTTGTTGTTGTTTCATCAGTTGGATGGTTGTTAACAGAGCAGGAGATTCCTTGGTGTTCACTGGAAGACGCAGCAAAGGAGCATTTTCATCTGTCAACTCTCCGTCCTGACACTCATTCATTTTGTTGCTGTTTTTGTCATTTTGTTCTGCACCGTAGCCAAAATAATCAGCAGCCGTTGATTTTTTTTTTTTAAACTTAATAATAAATTCTCTTTTTGTGCGTTTGTCCAAGTTTGGAATCTTTGCTTTATCTTTTTTTGTAATGTGACTTTTGCCTGCCGTGGATTTACAGCATCGTGATTTTTCCTGGTGGAACCTTCAGACTGAAAAGTGAGTTTCCGAGAAAATAATCAGTGATAACCAATAATCTCAGCCTTCTGGGACAAACCTCACACCCGGCCGTGCTGGGTTTATCATCACTTAGATGTTCTTCAGCTCTTCATGCTGGTGGCTTCCTGTGAGCTGGAACTGACTGTGGCTTTCCAGGCAACAGCGTGATGCTACCTGAGAAAGGTGCTTAAAGAAGCTCGCCAGCGCTATGAGAGAGTGACATCGGAAAGGGAAAGGAGGGAGGGGGCGGGGGGGAGGAGGTGGAGGGAGAAAGGTCAAGAGTGTGGAGGTGGAGGGCTGGAAGGATGGAAACGACAAGGTGAGGAGGAGGAGGAGGAGGAGGAGGGAGGAGGAGGAGGGAGAGAAGGTGACACCTGACCTGCCGCTGGTCTGGGCCAGGCTGCGGTCACTGATTAAAGACCTGCTTGGCAACGGGTGAGGTGGGGGATGGATGGGTGGGGGAGGGGGGGGGTGACCAGGCTCGGGGGCAGCGGGCTGCTGCTGGGCGCTGCTGATGGGGCCAATTAAAGGGGAGGAGGGCAGATTAAACAAGGTTCTTTGCTTTGTGAATCTTTCATGCTGGCTTTCTGAATTATACATCTGCTTTCATAAATGTTTGACTGGCCGTGATTATGTGGCGGCGCCTTGTCATTGTTTGTAGATGTGTGTGTGTGTGTGTGTGTGTGCTCGCATGCGGGCACGTGTGTGTGCGTGTGTGTGTGGTTGCACATATGAATGTGACAGGAAGGAGAAGAAAGAACATCTCTCCAGGAGACAACAATCCCCCCTTCTCTCCCTACACGCTGCCCCCCCTCCTCTCCCCCACACCCCCCCTCCCCCTTTCAGCTTCGCAGGTCTCGCTTGATGTGTGTATGTGGTGTCTGTACCCTTAAGTGTGTGTGTGTGTGTGTGCGCTCCATGTGTGAACGCGCATGCATGTGAATGGGTTTCTGTGTGTGTGTGTGTGTGGCTCCTTGTTGTGTTGCACCTTTCTACTCTCTCCTTGAGTGTATGTGTGTGTGTGTGTGTGTGTGTGTGTGTGTGTGTGTGTGTGTGTGTGTGTGAGTGTAATTGCATGTGTGCGCTCTCATCATTCACACAGTGGAAGATGCCCCAGCCCCCCTCCTGGGCCTAACTGCCGTTGCTGTGGAGACAGTGTCAGCCACACGCTCGCTCCTCAATGATCATTTGACAATGTAGGGGGGGTGAGGGCTAAAGGATGTGTGTGTATGTGTGTGTGTGTGTGTGTGTGTGTGTGTGTGTGTGTGTGTGTGTGTGTGTGTGTGCGATTAGTGTGTGATTAGTCAGGGTGGAAGGAGAGGAGCAGAGTGAGGATGAGACAGGAATGAAGATTAGAAGCAACAATAAGGAATCTGGCTAATGATTCATTTTATCAACTCGAGAATCTTTTAGAAAACTGTCACTGCTGGTGGCGGAGGGGGAAATGAAGGAGTGTGTGAGACATGACAGACAGAGAGAGGGTGTGTGTGTGTGTGTGTGTGTGTGTGTGTGTGTGTGTGTGTGTAACTCACGCACTGCTACCCGGAGCACACTATGACCTTAACGCAGTATCATAAGAGCACATAGTATTTGACCATCTTCCATCATCTCTGCAGACCCCCTGGTGAAATGTGGCTACGCACATGACAGTGGTTTCCAGTTGCCTCTCAGTGGTCTGTCACTGGATCAGCTGACAAATGCCCACACACACACACACACACACACACACACACACACACACACACACACACACACATATCCCACCCTTGTTCTTTTTTTTTTGAAGTCGTGTGCTTAGAAATGGAAATGAATTCCCAGACTCATCAAGGAGATAAAAATGGACGGTTAAAAGATGAGGCAGGCAATACTATGCAATAAATAACTTCATATTGCACACATGCAAAATCGAATTTCAAATGAGAAAAACTCATTAAAATAAATAGAATATAAATAAAAATGGTGTGGCTCTTTTTTATTTGCAGCCTTCTGATTTAAATTTCAACAGCAACCTTTTTCCACAGGCTAATAATACATACATTTGAAAATAAAGTGGAACAAACAGAAAAACAATCCCTTTAAACCCCTATGTAAATGATATATTTTTTAAATGTACTTTATTAGCATTTCATTGAATTGACAGGATATTTAGAGCAGATAAAACAATGCAACAACCCCGTCAGATTGAGCTCTGAGCTGCGGGCGGCGACCCGGCAGGCGGAGATAATTCATCTCCAGCGCTCACAATGTCACCGGGTCAGAACCAGTTCAAACAGCAGCCGTGAGGAATGGACACACACTCCCCATGACGTCTGTGTTTCTGTCAGTGTGTGTGTGTGTGTGTGTGTGTGTGTGTGTGTGTGTGTGTGTGTGTGTGCGTGCATTCTCCTCTAGTGAGTCAATAGGCTGGGAAAGGCCGTGTGCTGTTGACGTGTGTATTAGCCTGCCACATTTATTGTCTGCTGTGGTATTTTCACAGGTTGGCTGCCTGTGTTTGACTTGACCCCTGCATTGATTTCCATGATATGTGTCAGAGCTGCAAGGACGCCGTGGCGGTGATTTATGGAGGGTGTCACGTGAACGCACGCGCACAAACGCACTCTTCGGAGTTCAGCCCTCAGGCCGCTGCGCTGCAAGTGCGGCGTTTGATAACTTCAATCAAAGTTGCAGCTGTTTCATATGCACAAACACCAGTTCACTTGCTCAGTTTTGCGTTGACATCAACGGGCTTGTTTTAAAAAGAAATGTTAGCATTGATTTGATAAATAACTATTAATAATAAACTAAATAACTAATATATTATTCATACTCTTTGTAAAAACATTTCAGTGCTTGGAGAGAAAATTGACTTGTTTCTCACATTTTCTACGGCATTTATATTAAAAGTGACTTCCATTAATGACCGCTGTGTGTGTGTATTCAGACTTTGCAGCGGCTCTGTCTCGCTGCATCTCTCCAGTCCTATCCTCAGCCTCACATTCTTTATTTTAAGTAGGACATAGGGGCGTTGTGTGCTTATGTGTCTGTGTGTTGGTGGGTGGAGGAGCTGCTGGCATTGCAAACACGCGTGTTGTGTGTGCGCGTGTGTGCGACTGTGTTCCTGTTTGTACTGGGCTGGGGCCTGGAGTCGGAGATGGGTGCTGCCTCCGAGGGAAGCGGCTGTCAGGCTCTGTTGCGCTGTTAATTGTGCGAGCGTATGTGTTTGTATGTGTGCGTGCGCAAGAGCGTGCGCGTTTGTGCTCGGCAGCGGGCGCAGATGAAAACAGGGTCGCGGCGCTCCACCTCAAGGGCGCCGTTATTAATGAGATGAATAAAAGACCATGACAACAGCTTGATAACACAGAGGAGATAAAAAAAAAGAAAGAATAAATCCACACAAACATCATGTGGGAGCTCGGCTGCGACTTTCTCTTTTCCGAGGGAAGAAGAAGAAGACAAAAAAAAGAAAGAAAATAGGGAACAGAAGTGCAAAACAACCATAATCTATTTTTTATGTTTGCTCGCCTCCAGAGACGGTGAGAGTGAGGATGGGAGGATTGGCGGATGTGAGGGAGGAGGGATGAATAAAACAACACGCTGACGTCTCAGCGCACAAGACAAACACGCGTAAGCAACACAAACTAATTGGTCAAAGAGCCGCTGTCACTAATGAGCTCTTAATTAACAGAGGATTCACTTAAAGCACATGTGCACCCGGCAACGACAACGCAAACAAACACACATGGAGCGCACACAAACATGCATACAAACACACACACACACACACACACACACACAGCACACTTGGAGCACATACAGCTAAACATGGCCCACACTCTGTTTACATTCATTTAGAAGATGCAGGGAAGCTTTGATGTGAGACCTCACACACACGCGCACACACACACACACACACACACACACACACACACACACACACACACACACACACACACGCACACACACATACACACAACCACAAACATACACGTGCACACACACACATGCCGCCTGTTTGCTCACTGAACTGAGGAGATTGGGATAAATGCCAGCAGATTTTGACCCGAGGTGATAACGACAACTCCTGGAAGCCCACACACACACACACACACACACACACACACACACACACACACACACACACACACACAGTCATGCACACTCGCACAGACACACACACACTCTTGCACGCGGTCTCACACACACACGCACATAACAATCAGCAGTGTGGTGTGTGATAGTGAGCAGATGGCAGCAGGATTAGCCAAATGAAAATACAGCAGCTAAAAATTTGCTGGCATTAATATCTTCTTTTACGAGGAGGCGGAGTCCTCAACACATCAACTCCACATGTACACGCAGGGATCTGCGTCCTATGCCCC
>NW_027466222.1:947500-951140 GCF_046127955.1 Nelusetta ayraudi
CCACATCCACTCATCCCTGAAAAGAAAAAAACAATTCCTGAAAGGAGTAAAATATCTTCATTTGTGTTGAGTGTCGCCGTGTGTTCAACCCCCCCGGCCCCCATCCTCCTGCTGCTGGGGGCAGGGAGAGGTCGGGGGGGGCTGGCGGGGGTGGGGGGGGTGGGGGGGGGGAAGAGGGGTGTTGGGGTCACATGTAAGGATGAAAAAAAAACCTGCCCTCCCCTCCCCCCACCTGGAGTCTGTCTGTCCCCCGAGCAGACAGAGCACAGACACAGTGATGGATGGAGGCTTTCAACACACACACACACACACACACACACACACACACAGGCACACACACACACACACACACACACACACACACACACACACAGGCACACACAAACACACACACTCACACAGGCACATGGGCATGCACGCACACACACACACACACACACACACACACACACACAGTTACACACACATGCACACTCCCCATCATCACCATAAACCCTCCTCCTCCTTCCAGCCTCCCACCCTGCACCCCCCCCCCCCACCCCCACCACCACTCCCCCTTGTCCCCCCGCCCCTCCCCCCTCCCCCAACCACCCACCACCACCACAGCCCACCAACCTCCCTGTGGTGGAGCCAGAGAGGAGGAGGGATGAGGAGCGAGGAGCTAAAAGAAAACGACAGTGAGCACAGTTAGAGGAGAGGAGACGGAGAGAGCAGGAGAGGACGGAGGGGAGGGAGGGAGCGAAGGAGGGAGGGGGAAGAGAAAAAAACGGAAAGATAAAGAGAGTGACAGCGAGGAGGAGGAGGAAGGGGAGGGGTGGGATGGAGGGCTGGTGATAGATGGGGAGGGGGGGAGGAGGAGGAGGAGGACGGGGGGAGTGGATAGAAAAGAGGTCACGTGACCGCGTGGCAGCTGCAAGGCTGAGAAGGAGAGAGAGAGAGAGAGCAGAGAGAGAGAGCGAGGAGGGAGAGTCTGACACAGAGGGGCAGAGAGAGGGAGAGCAAGTAGAGAGAGAGAGAGAGGGAGAGAGAGAGAGAGAGAGAGAGAGAGTCTCTGACAGAGGGGCAGAGAGACGGCAGGAGGAGGCGGAGGAGGAGGAGGAGCGGTGAGCAGCAGGGTGAGCAGCAGGGTGAGTGCGTCTGTTTGCTTGTGTGTGAATGGTGAGCGCGTGCAGATGTTCCGGTGGCTCGGCGTCTCCGTCAACCAGCACCAGGGTGAATATCACAGGAGAGGAGGAGAGGAGAGGAGGAGGGGAGGAGGAGGAGGGTGGAGGAGGAGAGGAGAGGTAGAGAGGAGAGGTAGAGAGGAGAGGAAGAGAGGAGGAGAGGAGAGAGAGAAAGAGGGGCCCCGTGAGTGCCGAGCAGGCAGGAAAACACAGCCTAGATTATGTGTGTGTGTGTGTGTGTGTGTGTGTGTGCGTGCGTGCGTGCGCGTGCAAGTGCGTGTGTACGTGCCCGCGTGCGTGTGTATGTGTGTGCGTGAGGCTTTTTGTTTAATAAGCTCCAGTGTGCTGAGATGAAGCAGAGAGGAAGGAAGCAAAGGAGGAGGAGGAGGAGGAGGAGGAGGACAAGTAGGAGGAGGAAGAGAAGTAGGAGGAGCAGGAGGAGGAGGAGGGGGTTATGGAGGAGAAGGAGCAGGAGGAGGAGGAGAAGGAGGAGGAGAGGGAGGAGCAGGGGGGGAGGGAGGAGGAGGAGGAGGAGGAAGAGTCGATAGAAGCTGTCTTATCATCTCTCCCTTGACTGCTGGACTCAGCAGAGACAGACAGACAGACAGACACACACACAGACACACACCACACACACACACACACACACACACACACACTAGGTCATGCCAAGGAGCCAATAGAGGGGAGAGAGAAAGAGAGTCAGCACCCAGACCCTGACAGGCTGTGTGTGTGTGTGTGTGTGTGTGTGTGTGTGTGTGTGTGTGTGTGTGTGTGTGTGTGTGTGTGTGTGTGTGTTGTCAGAGATAAAGCAGTAGTAGTAGTAGTAGTACAGCAGTACTACATACAGTGCATACAGCAGTGTAGCTACAGCAGCAGTAGATGAAGCAGTGGTTGATGATCAGCTTCAGTCTCATGACCTCATCAGACGCGTCGCTCTCCGTCCTTCACTGACTGCTTGTTGGTTCCAACAAGCAATCAAGTGATCATAAAGCGGCGCAGCAGCAGCAGCAGCAGCAGCAGCAGTTGTTTTCATACAGAGGCGCCTCCCATCCCTCCTTCCCTCCCTCCTTCATCCCTCTCTTCCTCTGAAACTTACCAGCAACTTCCATCCTCTTTCTTTCTCTCTTTCTTCAACTTGAACTGATCTCTCACTCCCCCCCCCCCCCACCCCCCTCGTAACCTCCCTCACCCCCGATGTCCTCTGACTCCAGTTAGCGATAACTTAACAGTCATTTCAACTGTTAAAAACGCAAACGAGTGGAAGGAAAGTGAAAGCCTCAGCGTTTTTGTGTTGGGCTGCTTGTATTTTGGGAGGTGTGTTGATGTCGTGGCCGTAATGAGGTCATCGCTGAAGGAGGTGGGGGAGGGGTTGGGGGGTGGGGAGGGTTGGATGATTGCGTGGGGTGGGGATGGGGGCGGGGTTGCTAATTCCTGCTGTAATTACCATTAGTGGGTCAGGAAGAGGGTAGAGGGGGGCAAAGGTTACCTTCACTGCATCTGATCTCCACGGACCATTGATTAGTTTGTTGTTCTGTGTGTGTGTGTGTGTGTGTGTGTGTGTGTGTGTGTGTGTGTGTGTGTGTGTGTGTGTGTGTGAATCTGAGTCTCTTGTCAACATGTGTGCGAGGTTGCGTGACGGCGGCCGCGCCTGCTAACGTGGTGATGCGACCTTACCCCCCCCCCCCCACCACCACTACCACCACCACCACCACCCTCTCCACACACACACACACACACACACACACACTGAAGACTCTATAGACTGGCTCCCTGAGGAAGAGGGACACGCGTGCGCTCATGTGTGTGATTTGCTATTGGGGTCAGTGCTGCACTGTGCATGTGCGTGTGTGTGTGTGTGTGTGTGTGTGTGTGTGTGTGTGTGTGTGTGTGTGTGACACAGCTCGACTCCCTCCACCGCTGCGTCTGCAGCTGAGCTGACCCTACCACTGGGCCCGGGTCCGAGCCCGGCGCTCCCTCACTGTCACATCCCAGACACAAAGGCCCACACAGGATGCACGCACACACACACACACACACACACACACACACACGTGTGATGAGTTTTTTTTTTTTTTAATATTACTTTTATTGCACAAAGTACATCAAGTTGGATACATGTTTCTCATGAGGCAATCATCATTTTTTTTTCTCCTTATGTCATAAGGTACAGGAAATATAATTCAATTAAACGTGTGACGAGTTTGACCCACTGGGGATGACTGACTGATTCTTCCTACTGACTCTTCCTACTGACTCTTCCTACTGACTCTTCCCACTTACCCTTCCTTCTGACTCTTCCCACTGACTCTTCCGACTCTTCCTTCTGACTCTTCCCACTGACTCTTCCTTCTGACTCTTCCCACTGATACTTCCTTCTGACTCTTCCCACTGACTCTTCCTTCTGACTCTTCCCACTGATACTTCCTTCTGACTCTTCCCACTGACTCTTCCTTCTGACTCTTCCTGCTGAACCT